>NC_086444.1:976947325-977247325 GCF_028390025.1 Pseudophryne corroboree | reverse complement strand
CGAGGGGTCTCGGCACTACAGCTGTGCCGAGCTGCTACTTGGTCGGGTTCAAACACCTTTGCAAAGTTCTATAAGTTTGATACCCTGGCTGAGGAGGACCTCCTGTTTGCTCAATCGGTGCTGCAGAGTCATCCACACTCTCCCGCCCGTTTGGGAGCTTTGGTATAATCCCCATGGTCCTTACAGAGTCCCCATCATCCTCTAGGACGTAAGAGAAAATAAGATTTTAAACCTACCGGTAAATCTTTTCTCGTAGTCCGTAGAGGATGCTGGGCGCCCGTCCCAAGTGCGGACTACTTCTGCAAGGCTTGTATATAGTTATTGCTTACATAAGGGTTATGTTATAGTTTTCATCGGTCTTGGACTGATGCTATGTTGTTTTCATACGGTTAACTGGGTAGTATATCACAAGTTATACGGTGTGATTGGTGTGGCTGGTATGAATCTTGCCCTTGGATTAACAAAAATCCTTTCCTCGTATTGTCCGTCTCCTCTGGGCACAGTTTCTCTAACTGAGGTCTGGAGGAGGGGCATAGAGGGAGGAGCCAGTGCACACCCAGATCCAAAGTCTTTCTTAAAGTGCCCATGTCTCCTGCTGAGCCTGTCTATCCCCATGGTCCTTACGGAGTCCCCAGCATCCTCTACGGACTACGAGAAAAAGATTTACTGGTAGGTTTAAAATCTTATTTTCTCTAACGTCCTAAGTGGATGCTGGGGACTCCGTCAGGACCATGGGGTTTAGCGGCTCCGCAGGAGACAGGGCACAATAATAAAAGCTTTAGGATCAGGTGGTGTGCACTGGCTCCTCCCCCCATGACCCTCCTCCAAGCCTCAGTTAGATTTTTGTGCCCGGCCGAGAAGGGTGCAATCTAGGTGGCTCTCCTGAGCTGCTTAGAATAAAAGTTTAAGTTAGGTTTTTTATTTTCAGTGAGTCCTGCTGGCAACAGGCTCACTGCTACGAGGGACTTAGGGGAGAGAAGTAAACTCACCTGCGTGCAGGATGGATTTGCTTCTTAGGCTACTGGACACCATTAGCTCCAGAGGGAGTCGGAACACAGGTCTCACCCTGGGGTTCGTCCCGGAGCCGTGCCGCCGACCCCCCTTGCAGATGCCGAAGTTGAAGAGGTCCAGAGGTCCAGAAACAGGCGGCAGAAGACTTTCAGTCTTCATAAGGTAGCGCACAGCACTGCAGCTGTGCGCCATTGTTGTCAGCACACTTCATACCAGCGGTCACTGAGGGTGCAGGGCGCTGGGGGGGGCGCCCTGGGCAGCAATGTATTATACCTTTTTTATGGCTAAAATACATCACATATAGCCCTTGAGGCTATATGGATGTATTTAACCCCTGCCAGATCTCACAAACTCCGGGAGAAGAGCCCGCCGTTTTAGGGGGCGGGGCCTATTCTCCTCAGCACACGGCGCCATTTTCCTGCTCAGCTCTGCTGTGAGGAAGGCTCCCAGGCTCTCCCCTGCACTGCACTACAGAAACAGGGTTAAAACAGAGAGGGGGGGCACTTATTTGGCGATATGATTACATATGTGAAAATGCTATAAGGGAAAACACTTGTATAAGGGGTTGTCCCTGTATAATTATAGCGTTTTTGGTGTGTGCTGGCAAACTCTCCCTCTGTCTCCCCAAAGGGCTAGTGGGGTCCTGTCCTCTATCAGAGCATTCCCTGTGTGTGTGTCGACACGTAGGAGGACGATGTTGGTGAGGAGGCGGAGCAAATTGCCTGTATTGGTGATGTCACTCTCTAGGGAGTCGACACCGGAATGGATGGCTTATTTAGGAATTACGTGATAATGTCAACACGATGCAAGGTCGGTTGACGACATGAGACGGCCGGCAAACAAATTAGTACCTGTCCAGGCGTCTCAGACACCGTCAGGGGCTTGTAAAAACGCCCATTTACCTCAGTTGGTCGACACAGACACGGACACTGACTTCAGTGTCGACGGTGAAGAAACAAACCTATTTTCCTTTAGGGCCACACGTTACATGTTAAGGGCAATGAAGGAGGTGTTACATATTTCTGATACTACAAGTACCACAAATAAGGGTATTATGTAGGGTGGGAATAATCTACTTGTAGTTTTTCCTGAATCAGATAAATTAAAGTGTGTGATGATACGTGGGTTTCCTCCGATAGAAAATTATTGGAGGTATACCCTTTCCCGCCAGAAGTGAGGGCGAGTTGGGAAACACACCTTAGGGTGGATAAGGCGCTCACACGCTTATAAAAACAAGTGGCGTTACCGTCTCCAGATACGGCCGCCCTCAAAGAGCCAGCTGATAGGAAGCTGAAAAATATCCTAAAAAGTATATACACACATACTGGTGTTATACTACGACCAGCAATCGCCTCAGCCTGGATGTGCAGCGCTGGGGGGGCTTGGTCGGATTTCCTGACTGAAAATATTGATACCCTTGACAGGAACAATATTTTATTGACTATAGAGCATTTTAAGGATGCATTTCTATATATGCGAGATGCGCAGAGGGATATTTGCATTCTGGCATCAAGAGTAGATGTGATGTCCATATCTGCCAGACGATGTTTATAGACACGACAGTGGTCAGGTGATGCAGATTCCAGACGGCACATGGAAGTATTGCCGTATAAAGGGGCGGTCCATCGGACCTGGTGGCCATGGCAACAGCTGGAAAATCCACTTTTGTTACCCCAAGTCACATCTCAGCAGAAAAGGACACAGTCTTTTCAGTCTCAGTCCTTTCGTACCCATAAAGGCAGGCGGGCAAAAGGCCAGTCATATCTGCCCAGGGTTAGAGGAAAGGGAAGAAGACTGCAGCAGGCAGCCCATTCACAGGAACAGAAGTCCTCCACAGCTTCTGCCAAGTCCGCAGCATGACGCTGGGGCCATACAAGCGGACTCAGGTGCGGTGGGGGGTCATCTCAAGAGTTTCAGCACGCAGTGGGCTCACTCGCAAGTGGACTCCTGGATCCTACACGTAGTATCCCAGGTGTACATTGGAAATTCGAGACGTCTTCCCCTCACAAGTTCCTGAAGTCTGCTTTACCAACGTCTCCCTCCGACAGGGAGGCAGTATTGGAAAAAAATTCACAGGCTGTATTCCCAGCAGGTGATAATCAAAGTACCCCTCCTACAACAAGGGAAGGGGTATTGTTCCACACTATATTGTGGTACTGAAGCCAAACGGCTCGGTGAGATCTAAAAGATTTGAACAATTACATACAAGGGTTCAAATCAAGATGGAGTCACTCAGAGCAGTGATAGCGAACCAGGACGATATGGTGTCACTGGATATCAGGGACGCTTACCTACATGTCCAAATTTTGCCCTTCTCACAAAGGGTATCTCAGGTTCGTGGTACAGAACTGTCACTATCAGTTCAGAAGCTGCCGTTTGGATTGTCCACGGCACCCCGGGTCTTTACCATGGTAATGGCCGAAATGATGATTCTTCCTAAAAGAAATATGGACACTTTCCTGATAAGGGCAAGGTCCAGAGAACAGTTGGCGGTCGGAGTAGCACTATCTCAAGTAGTTCTACAACAGCACGAGTGGATTCTAAATATTCCAAAATCGCAGCTTTTTCCGACGACACGTCTAATGTTCCTAGAAATGATTCTGGACACAGTCCAGAAAAGGATGTTTTCTCCCGGAGAAGAAGGCCAGGGAGTTATCCGAGCTAGTCAGGAACCTCCTAAAACCAGGAAAAGTATCAGTGCATCATTGCACAAGGGTCCTGTGAAAAATGGTGGTTTCTTACAAAGCGATCCCATTCGGTAGATTTCACGCAAGAACCTTTCAGTGGAATCTGCTGGGAAAATGGTCCGGATCGCATCTTCAGATGCATCAGCGGATAACCCTGTCTCCAAGGACAAGGGTGTTTTCTTCTGCGGTGGCTGCAGAGTGCTCATCTATGAAAGGGCCGCAGATTCGACATTCAGGACTGGGTCCTGGTGACCACGGATGCCAGCCTGAGTGGCTGGGGAGCAGTCACACAAGGAAAAAATTTCCAGGGAGTGTGATCAAGTCTGGAGACTTCTCTCCACATAAATATACTGGAGCTAAGGGCAATTTACAAGGCTCTAAGCTTAGCAAGACCTCTGCTTCAAGGTCAGCCGGTATTGATCCAGTGGGACAACATCACGGCAGTCGCCCACGTAAACAGACAGGGCGGCACATGAAGCAGGAGGGAAATGGCAGAAACTGCAAGGATTCTTCGCTGGGCGAAAAATCATGTGATAACACTCTCAGCAGTGTTAATTCCGGGAGTGGAAAACTGGGAAGCAGACTTCCTCAGCAGGCATAACCTCCACCCGGGAGAGTGGGGACTTCAGCGGGAAGTCTTCCACATGATTGTAAACCGTTGGGAAAAACCAAAGGTGGACATGATGGCGTCCCGCCTGAACAAAAAACTAGACAAATATTGCGCCAGGTCAAGGGACCCTCAGGCAATAGCGGTGGACGCTCTGGTAACACTGTGGGTGTACCAGTCAGGGTATGTGTTCCCTCCTATGCATCTCATACCAAAAGTACTGAGAATCATAAGAAGGAGATGAGTAAGAACGATACTCGTGGTTCCGGATGGGTCAAGAAGGACTTGGTACCCGGAACTTCAAGAGATGCTCACGGAGGAACCGTGGCCTCTACCTTTAAGAAAGGACCTGCTCCAGCAGGGGCCTTGTCTGTTCCAAGACTTACCACGGCTGCGTTTGACGGCATGGCAGTTGAACGCCGGATCCTGAAAGGGCATTCCAGATGAAGTCATCCCTACCCTGGTCGAAGCCAGGAAGGATGTAACCGCAAAACATTTTCACCGCATTTGGCGAAAATATGTTGCGTGGTGTGAGGCCAAGAAGGTCCCTACAGAGGAATTCCAACTGGGTCGTTTCCTACATTTCCTGAAAACAGGACTGTCTATGGGCCTAAAATTAGGGTCCATTAAGGTTCAAATTTCGACCCTGTCGAATTTCTTCCAGAAAGAACTGGCTTCAGTGCCTGAAGTTCAGACGTTTGTAAAAGGGGTACTGCATATACAGCCTCCTTTTGTGCCCCCAGTGGCACCTTGGGATCTCAATGTTGTTTTGAGTTTCCTAAAGTCACATTGGTTTGATCCACTCACCACTGTGGAATTAAAATATTTCACATGGAAGGTGAAGATTCTATTAGCCCTGGCTTCAGCCAGGCGTGTGTCAGAATGGGCGGCTTTATCATATAAAAGCCCTTACTTAATTTTTCATTCTGACAGGGCAGAATTGAGGACTCGTCCTCGATTTCTCCTTAAGGTGTTTTTTCTGTTTTTCACATGAACCAACCTATTGTGGTACCTGCGGCTACTAGGGACTTGGAGGACTCCAAGTTACTTGACGTTGTCAGGGCCCTAAAAATATATGTTTCCAGGACGACTGGAGTCAGAAAATCTGACTCGCTGTTTAGCCTGTATGCACCCAACAAGATGGGTGTTCCTGCTTCTAAGCAGACGATTGCTCGCTGGATTTGTAGTACAATTCAGCTTGCACATTCTGTGGCAGGCTTGCCACAGCCAAAATCAGTAAAAGCCCATTCCACAAGGAAGTGGGCTCATCTTGGGCGGCTGCCCGAGGGGTCTCGGCTTTACAACTTTGCCGAGCTGCTACTTGGTCAGGGGCACACCCTGACTGAGGAGGACCTGGAGTTCTCTCATTCGGTGCTGCAGAGTCATCCGCACTCTCCCGCCCGTTTGGGAGCTTTGGTATAATCCCCATGGTCCTGACGGAGTCCCCAGCATCCACTTAGGACGTTAGAGAAAATAAGAATTTACTTACCGATAATTCTATTTCTCGTAGTCCGTAGTGGATGCTGGGCGCCCATCCCAAGTGCGGATTGTCTGCAATACTTGTACATAGTTATTGTTACAAAAATCGGGTTATTCTCGTTGTGAGCCATCTTTTCAGAGGCTCCTTCGTTGTTATCATACTGTTAACTGGGTTCAGATCACAGGTTGTACGGTGTGATTGGTGTGGCTGGTATGAGTCTTACCCGGGATTCAATATCCTTCCTTATTATGCACGCTCGTCCGGGCACAGTATCCTAACTGAGGCTTGGAGGAGGGTCATGGGGGGAGGAGCCAGTGCACACCACCTGATCCTAAAGCTTTTATTATTGTGCCCTGTCTCCTGCGGAGCCGCTAAACCCCATGGTCCTGACGGAGTCCCCAGCATCCACTACGGACTACGAGAAATAGAATTATCGGTAAGTAAATTCTTATTTTATTTTATACGCGTGTCTGCACGCTAAAAAAACCTACAGTAGCATGCACACCTATTTCTTCAAAACCACAAACTGCTTCTTTAAGTTTAATACCATTATGTACAGATTGATTAGCCACCTACTTCCGATATTTAAACATCTGTGTAGCGGTCGAGGTACGGTGTGAAAGGGGTGTGTTCCAATTTCCCGGGTCAACTGACCCGGTATTTCAACCCAGACCCGTTCCACTATGGAGGAGGCGGCGGCGTGGAAATTATTTCTTCTCCAAGTGCCGCCCCCGATGATGTCAACGCCACCTACATTCCCGGATGGCAACCCAACCCAGCATATTGCTGGGTCGAGTTGCCAGTCTGAAAGGAGTCTCATGGCGGGTTGCACCCGGGAAGGACCCGTGTACAATTCCCGGGTGCGACCCGCTTTTACGATGTGTAAGCAGTAACTCTTCACTTCCTTTTTTAAAATGGCAAGTAGAAAATCATAACTGTGCTAACACTTGACAATCTTGTCTGTCAGCTAGTGGTTCCCAATTAGGATCCCAGGAACTATTTGGTTTTTGGCACCCTGCTGGCGGCACATAGGGGCTAATTCAGGTTGGATCGCAAATCGCGCTCCATCCGGAATTATTACGATTGCCCGCTGGTGCATGCGAATCACCCGTCCTGCGCATGCGCCCGTACTTTCTCTGGGGGGACCGCAGAAAATGCGATTGCCTCTGCCTATCAGTCAGACAGAGGTGGTCGCGGGGCGTTGGGGGCGGCAATGCTTTATTTCCAGGGCGGAGATGGAGCGGCGCAAATGGGAGTGCGGTGGCTGCGCAGCCGCCACGATGGGGAACATGGCGGCAGGCCTCCTGTGCCGGCAGGAGGCATCACTAATTTCTAAGATGAAGAAGAAATTGCGATGCGATCGCAGTGTCTGCTTCATCAAGGAGGGAGAGGCGGCAGACAGCATACTGGGCGGCCTTGCCCTGCGATGGGTGGCCCCCAGCATGCTAGCAAAAGGATTGCAAATGTTGCTAATTAGCACTGAGGAGTGTATTTTAGCTTTGCAAGTGTGCGATCGCATGTGCAGCCGAGCACTACAAAAACAGTTTGTGCAGTTTTTGAGTTGCCCAGAACTTACTCAGACGCTGCGATCACTTCAGCCTGCCCGGTCCCGGAATTGACGTCAGACACCCGCCCTGCAAACGCTTGGACACGCCTGCGTTTTCCCAAACATTCCCAGAAGACGGTCAGTTGACACCCATAAACACCTTCTTCCTGTCACTCTTCTTGCGATCGGCTGTGCAAATGAATTCTTAGTTAAATCCATCGCCCAGCAACGATCCGCTTTGTACCCGTGCAATGCGCCTGCTCATTGCGGGTCATACGCATGCGCAGTAGTGACCTGATCGCTACGAAAAACGGAATGACCCCCTAGGCCCATACTGTTTTGTGTAAATGTATCCTGATCTGCATCCACGGATGTAAGCAGTTATGGAGCAATAAGGGATGTTACTCCTCAGGATTTCTGAGATGTAATAAGTGCCTGTGAGGGTCTTTTGGGTATACTGTAATTAGGATTTTAAAATCCACTCATTATTGGTGACTTTGACCCCTGGATTTAAAACTGCAATAGCAATAAAAGCAAAACCAGGCTTATTTAACATTTATTACTATTGCAGTTTAAAATTTATCATTTAAAGAATCGGCGACTTTGATAACTCTCCTTATAGAAAATATGCTCCTTGTTTGGTGCTATAATGGAGATGTGATTGCTCAGTTAAATGATTTTGCAGCTGTTTGTGTGTTATTATGTATACAGGTTGAGTTTGCTTTATCAGTGATTCTTAAAACAGTGATATTCTGAAAACAGTAGTTTTAGGGCAGCCGTGATGTCATGATGTGACCTGATGTCATCTGTCAATAGCCTATGACTGGGGGTGTGACCATGGCTTGGCGGTTATTCTTATTTTCTCTGACGTCCTAAGTGGATGCTGGGACTCCGTAAGGACCATGGGGAATAGCGGCTCCGCAGGAGACTGGGCACAACTAAAAGAAAGCTTTTGGTCTAACTGGTGTGCACTGGCTCCACCCTCTATGACCCTCCTCCAGACTTCAGTTAGAATCTTGTGCCCGGCTGAGCTGGATGCACACTAGGGGCTCTCCTGAGCTCCTAGAAAAGAAAGTATACTTTTAGGTTTTTTATTTTCAGTGAGATCTGCTGGCAACAGACTCACTGCTACGAGGGACTAAGGGGAGAAGAAGCGAACCTACCTGCTTGCAGCTAGTTTGGGCTTCTTAGGCTACTGGACACCATTAGCTCCAGAGGGATCGAACACAGGACCCGACCTCGATCGTCCGGTCCCGGAGCCGCGCCGCCATCCCCCTTTCAGAGCCAGAAACATGAAGATGGTCCTGAAAATCGGCGGCAGAAGACTTCGGTCTTCAACAAGGTAGCGCACAGCACTGCAGCTGTGCGCCATTGCTCCTCATGCACACCTCACACTCCGGTCACTGATGGGTGCAGGGTGCTGGGGGGGGGCGCCCTGAGCAGCAATATTAATACCTTGGCTGGCAAATTATCACAATATATAGTCCCAGAGGCTATATATGTGAAAAATACCCCTGCCAGAATCCATAAAAAAGCGGGAGAAAGTCCGCCGAAAAAGGGGCGGGGCTATCTCCCTCAGCACACTGGCGCTATTTTTCCCTCACAGCTCCGCTGGAAGGATCGCTCCCAGGCTCTCCCCTGCAGTTTCAAGCTACAAAGGGTAAAAAAGAGAGGGGGGGCACTAAATTTAGGCGCAGCAATATATATTTAAGCAGCTATAAGGGAAAATCACTCAGTTATAGTGTTCATCCCTGTGTTATATAGCGCTCTGGTGTGTGCTGGCATACTGTCTCTCTGTCTCCCCAAAGGGCTTTGTGGGGTCCTGTCCTCTGTCAGAGCATTCCCTGTGTGTGTGCGGTGTGTCAGTACGACTGTGTCGACATGTTTGATGAGGAGGCTTATGTGGAGGCGGAGCAGATGCCGATAAATGTGATGTCACCCCCTGCGGGGTCGACACCTGAGTGGATGGTTATATGGAAGGAATTACGGGACAGTGTCGACTCCTTACATAAAAGGTTTGACGACATAGCAAATATGGGACAGCCGGCTTCTCAGCCTGTGCCTGCCCAGGCGTCTCAAAAGCCATCAGGGGCTCTAAAACGCCCGCTACCTCAGATGGCAGACACAGATGTCGACACGGATACTGACTCCAGTGTCGACGACGATGAGACAAATGTAACTTCCAATAGGGCCACACGTTACATGATTGAGGCTATGAAAAATGTGTTGCACATTTCTGATGTTACCCCAGGTACCACAAAAAAGGGTATTATGTTTGGAGAGAAAAAACTACCAGTAGTTTTTCCTCCATCTGAGGAATTAAATGAAGTGTGTGAAGAAGCGTGGGCTTCCCCCGATAAGAAACTGGTAATTTCTAAAAGGTTACTAATGACGTACCCTTTCCCGCCAGAGGATAGGTCACGTTGGGAAACATCCCCTAGGGTGGATAAAGCGCTCACACGCTTGTCAAAGAAGGTGGCACTACCGTCTCCGGATACGTCCGCACTAAAGGAGCCTGCTGATAGAAAGCAGGAGGCTATCCTGAAGTCTGTATATACACACACAGGTATTATACTGAGACCAGCTATTGCTTCAGCATGGATGTGCAGTGCTGCAGCTGCGTGGTCAGATTCCCTGTCGGAAAATATTGATACCCTAGACAGGGACACTATATTGCTAACCGTAGAGCATATTAAAGACGCTGTCTTATACATGAGAGATGCACAGAGGGATATTTGCCGGCTGGCATCTAAAATAAGTGCAATGTCCATTTCTGCCAGGAGAGGGTTATGGACTCGGCAGTGGACAGGTGATGCAGATTCTAAAAGGCACATGGAAGTTTTGCCTTATAAAGGTGAGGAGTTGTTCGGGGATGGTCTCTCGGACCTCGTTTCCACAGCAACAGCTGGGAAGTCAGCATTTTTACCCCATGTTCCCTCACAGCCAAAGAAAGCACCGTATTATCAGGTACAGTCCTTTCGGCCCCATAAGGGCAAGCGGGTTAAAGGCGCGTCCTTTCTGCCCAGAGGCAGAGGTAGAGGGAAAAAGCTGCAGCACACAGCCAGTTCCCAGGAGCAAAAGTCCTCCCACGCTTCCTCCAAGTCCGCCGCATGACGCTGGGGCTCCACAGGCGGAGCCGGGTACGGTGGGGGCCCGTCTCAAAAACTTCAGCAATCAGTGGGCTCGCTCACGGGTGGATCCCTGGATCCTTCAAGTAGTATCTCAGGGGTACAAGCTGGAATTCGAGACGTCTCCCCCCCCGCCGTTTCCTCAAATCTGCCTTGCCAACAACTCCCTCAGGCAGGGAGGCAGTGCTAGAGGCAATTCACAAGCTGTATTCCCAGCAGGTGATAGTCAAGGTGCCCCTACTTCAACAAGGACGGGGTTACTATTCCACAATGTTTGTGGTACCGAAACCGGACGGTTCGGTGAGACACATTTTAAATTTGAAATCCTTGAACACATATATAAAAAAATTCAAGTTCAAGATGGAATCGCTCAGGGCGGTTATTGCAAGCCTGGACGAGGAGGATTACATGGTATCGCTGGACATCAAGGATGCTTACCTGCATGTCCCCATTTACCATCCTCACCAGGAGTACCTCAGATTTGTGGTACAGGATTGTCATTACCAATTCCAGACGTTGCCGTTTGGTCTGTCCACGGCTCCGAGGGTATTTACCAAGGTAATGGCCGAAATGATGATACTCCTTCGAAAGAAGGGAGTTTTAATTATCCCGTACTTGGACGATCTCCTGATAAAGGCGAGGTCCAGGTAGCAGTTGTTGGTCGGGGTAGCACTATCTCGGGAGGTGCTACAACAGCACGGCTGGATTCTAAATATTCCAAAGTCACAGCTGGTCCCTACGACACGTCTACTGTTCCTGGGGATGGTTCTGGACACAGAACAGAAAAAAGTGTTTCTCCCGGAGGAGAAGGCCAAGGAGCTGTCATCTCTAGTCAGAGGACTCCTAAAACCAAAACAGGTGTCGGTGCATCACTGCACGCGAATCCTTGGAAAAATTGTAGCTTCCTATGAAGCAATTCCATTCGGCAGGTTCCATGCAATAACCTTTCAGTGGGACCTGTTGGACAAGTGGTCCGGATCGCATCTTCAGATGCATCGGCTGATAACCCTGTCTCCAAGGACCAGGGTGTCTCTGCTGTGGTGGCTGCAAAGTGCTCATCTTCAAGAGGGCCGCAGATTCGGCATACAGGACTGGGTCCTGGTGACCACGGATGCCAGCCTTCGAGGCTGGGGGGCAGTCACACAGGGAAGAAACTTCCAAGGACTATGGTCAAGTCAGTAGACTTCCCTACACATAAATATTCTCAATGCCCTAAGTCAGGTAAAACCCCTGCTTCAAAACCAGCCGGTACTGATCCAGTCAGACATCACGGCAGTCGCCATGTAAACCGACAGGGCGGCACAAGAAGCAGGACGGCGATGGCAGAAGCCACAAGGATTCTCCGATGGGTGGAAAATCACTTGTTAGCAGTGTTCATTCCGGGAGTGGACAACTGGGAAGCAGACTTCCTCAGCAGGCACGACCTCCACCCGGGAGAGTGGGGACTTCATCAAGAAGTCTTCCAACTGATTGTAAACCGTTGGGAAAAGCCACAGGTGGACATGATGGCGTCCCGCCTAAACAAAAACTAGAAAGATATTGCGCCAGGTCAAGAGACCCTCAGGCGATAGCTGTGGACGCTCTAGTGACACCGTGGGTGTACCGGTCGGTTTATGTGTTCCCTCCTCTTCCTCTCATGCCAAAGGTACTGAGGATAATAAGGAGAAGAGGAGTAAGAACTATACTCATTGTTCCGGATTGGCCAAGAAGAGCTTGGTACCCGGAACTTCAAGAAATGATCTCAGAGGACCCATGGCCTCTGCCGCTCAGACAGGACCTGCTGCAGCAGGGGCCCTGTCTGTTCCAAGACTTACCGCGGCTGCGTTTGACGGCATGGCGGTTGAACACCGGATCCTGAAGGAAAAGGGCATTCCGGAGGAAGTCATTCCTACGCTGATTAAAGCTAGGAAAGAAGTGACCGCAAACCATTATCACCGCATTTGGCGAAAATATGTTGCGTGGTGTGAGGCCAGGAAGGCCCCAACGGAGGAATTTCAGCTGGGCCGTTTTCTGGACTTCCTACAGTCAGGGGTGACTATGGGCCTAAAATTGGGTTCCATTAAGGTCCAGATTTCGGCTCTATCGATTTTCTTCCAGAGAGAACTGGCTTCACTACCTGAAGTTCAGACTTTTGTTAAGGGAGTGCTGCATATTCAGCCCCCTTTTGTGCCTCCAGTGACACCTTGGGATCTCAACGTGGTGTTGGATTTCCTAAAGTCACATTGGTTTGAGCCACTTAAAACCGTGGAATTGAAATATCTCACGTGGAAAGTGGTCATGTTGTTGGCCTTGGCTTCGGCCAGGCGTGTATCAGAATTGGCGTCTTTGTCATGTAAAAGCCCTTATCTGATTTTCCATATGGATAGGGCAGAATTGAGGACTCGTCCCCAGTTTCTCCCTAAGGTGGTATCAGCTTTTCATCTGAACCAACCTATCGTGGTGCCTGCGGCTACTAAAGACTTGGAGGCTTCCAAGTTGTTGGACGTAGTCAGGGCCCTGAAAATTTATGTTTCCAGGACAGCTGGAGTCAGAAAGACTGACTCGCTATTTATCCTGCATGCGCCCAACAAGTTGGGTGCACCTGCTTCAAAGCAGACTATTGCTCGCTGGATCTGTAGTACGATTCAGCTTGCACATTCTGCGGCTGGACTGCCGCATCCTAAATCAGTGAAAGCCCATTCCACGAGGAAGGCGGGCTCTTCTTGGGCGGCTGCCCGAGGAGTCTCGGCTCTACAACTTTGCCGAGCAGCTACTTGGTCGGGGTCGAACACATTTGCTAAATTCTACAAGTTTGACACCCTGGCTGAGGAGGTCCTAGAGTTTGCCCATTCGGTGCTGCAGAGTCATCCGCACTCTCCCGCCCGTTTGGGAGCTTTGGTATAATCCCCATGGTCCTTACGGAGTCCCAGCATCCACTTAGGACGTCAGAGAAAATAAGATTTTACTCACCGGTAAATCTATTTCTCGTAGTCCGTAGTGGATGCTGGGCGCCCATCCCAAGTGCGGATTGTCTGCAATACTTGTATATAGTTATTGTTTAACTAAAGGGTTATTGTTGAGCCATCTGTTGAGAGGCTCAGTTTTTGTCATACTGTTAACTGGGTATTGTATCACGAGTTATACGGTGTGATTGGTGTGGCTGGTATGAGTCTTACCCGGGATTCAAAATCCTTCCTTATTGTGTCAGCTCTTCCGGGCACAGTATCCTAACTGAAGTCTGGAGGAGGGTCATCGAGGGAGGAGCCAGTGCACACCAGTTAGACCAAAAGCTTTCTTTTAGTTGTGCCCAGTCTCCTGCGGAGCCGCTATTCCCCATGGTCCTTACGGAGTCCCAGCATCCACTACGGACTACGAGAAATAGATTTACCGGTGAGTAAAATCTTATTTGCAGCCCGGAACTCTGTCGCTATCTCCTCCAACACTCCACAGCCCTCCCCTCCCCCTGCATCTATCAGCGGACCACCCCGCAGTTGAACTCAGCATCCGGAGTCCAGGTATTCAAAAATCTATTATCCAAAATGCTTTAGGTCCCAGTCATTTTGGATATCGGAGACTAAACCTAGTGTTCACTCTAGGCTGTTTTAGCAGTGCGCCGCGCCCTGCCCGATTTTTTTAAAGGCAAAATCCGCCCTGATCCTTTTGCAGCGTCCTGCTAGAACAGCCGCCCGCTTCCTGCCCTCCTAGCGTGTAAAGATGCCGTGCGCATGCACACGGCATCCATTCACGCTATGGGAGAGAGCTGGGGGAAGCCTCTCTCTCTCTGTCCCTACGTCTCTGCTTCCTCTTTCTGTCCCTGCTGCCTACAGTATCTCTGTCCCTATGTCTTTGCCGACACTCTCCCTCTCTGTGTCCCTGCTGCCACTCTCTCTGTCTCTATGTTCCTGTTGCCTCTATTTGTTCCTACATCCCTGCTGCCTCTCACTTTGTCTCAACTGTATCTCACCAAATCCCTGCTGACCCTCTATCTATGTCCCTGCTGCCTCCATATCTGTCCCTGCGTTCCTGCTGCCTCTTGTTTCTATGCCCCTACTGCCTCTTCCTGTCCCTAAGTCCCTTTTTCACCTCTCTCTGTTTCTATTCCCCTGCTGCCTCTTGCTGCCCCTAAGTCCCTGCTGCCTAACTATGTACCTATGTCTTTGCCGGCACTCTCTCTCTGTGTCCCTGCCGCCACTCTCTCCGTCTCTATGTCCCTCCTGCCATTCTTTCTGAAGATCTGAGTTGGGGGGACCCTTAAAAATGTTATGGGACCCACAAAGTTCTAGTCACGCCTCTGCCTTTATATAAATATGGTGCTGATTTAGAGGTGGACGCTAATGGCACCTCTGCAGAATTATGCAAAAGCTAAATGAGATGTGTTAAGTAAAAAAGTAACTCTGGATTCTGTGATGCACTGCTGTATCTGAAGGGGCAGCACGGGATCATCTGCGCACACATAGGAATTTAGTAACCCAGAGGTTACTCAGGATGTTACGGGACCAGATCTGCGCGTGTGCAGTGCGGTGCCTGCTCATGTGCAGATCTTTAAACATCAGAGATTTATGTAAATCTCAGAATCAGGCTCTATGGGGTATATGCAATTCACGGCGAATTGCGGCAATTTTTCGCCGTTTTTTAATTCGACTTAATTCGACAGGTGAATTCCGGAAGGTGGCTTCCGGAATTCACCATATTCAATGAAAAACGGATTCGCCAGAATCGCGGGCAAAAATCGGCCGATTTGGCGGATTTTGCCGCGATTTTAAAAAACGGGAAAAAACGGGAAAAACCCAAAAAAAAAATGGCGTGGGGTCCCCCCTCCAAAGCATAACCAGCCTCGGGCAATTCGAGCTGGTCCTGGTTCTAAAAATGCAGGGGAAAAATTGGGCAGGGATCCCCCGTATTTTTAAAACCAGCACCGGGCTCTGCGCCTGGTGCTGGTGCCAAAATTACGGTGGACAAAAAGAGTAGGGGTCCCCCGTATTTTTAACACCAGCATCGGGCTCCACTAGCTGGACAGATAATGCCACAGCCGGGGGTCACTTTTATGCCGTGCCCTGCGGCCGTGGCATTAAATATCCAACTAGTCACCCCTGGCCGGGGTACCCTGGGGGAGTGGGGACCCCTACAATCAAGGGGTCCCCCCCCCCAGCCACCCAAGGGCCAGGGGTGAAGCCCGAGGCTGTCCCCCCCCATCCAATGGGCTGCAGATGGGGGGGCTGATAGCCTTTTGTGATAATAAAAAGATATTGTTTTTTCCAGTAGTACTACAAGTCCCAGCAAGCCTCCCCCGCAAGCTGGTACTTGGAGAACCACAAGTACCAGCATGCGGGAGAAAAACGGGCCCGCTGGTACCTGTAGTACTACTGGAAAAAAAATACCCAAATAAAAACAGTACACACACACCTTGATAGTAAAACTTTATTACACACTACCGACACACACATACTTACCTATGTTGACACGCCGACTGCCACGGTCTCCGACGATCCGAGGTACCTGTGAAAAAATTATACTCACCTTCCAGCGTCCAGAGGTACATCCAGGTCCAGAGATAATCCACGTACTTGGCAAAACAAAAAAACGAACACCGATCCATACCGGACTAAGAAAGGGGTCCCATGCTTTCACATCAGACCCCTTTCTCCCGAATCCCGGGACATCACGTGACTCCTGTCACTGAAGTCCCTTCAGCCAATCAGGAAGCGCTACTTCCGTGGCGCTCATCTGATTGGCTGTGCGCTGTCTGTGCTGTGACAGTGCATCGCAAAGCCGCTCCATTACTTTCAATGGTGGGAACTTTGCGGGTAGCGGTGGGGTTAACCCGCGGTCAGCCGCTGACCGGCGGGTGACCTCACCGCTAGCCGCTAAGTTCCCACCATTGAATATAATGGACTGGGCTGTGCGATGCGCTGTCTGCTCAGACGCGCAGAGCCAATCAGATGAGCGCAACGAAGTTGCGCTTCCTGATTGGCTTTAGAGACCTTTCTGGGACAGCTGTCACTGACAGGTCTCTCTGCATTCGGGGATAGGGGTCTCATGTGTCAGCATGGGACCCCTTTCAGTCCGTTTGGTCGGGTATTTGCGTTTTGTTTTTTTCTACAAGTACGTGGATTTATCTCTGGACCATGGCTGAGGTGAGTATATTGATCTTTTATTTTCAGGTACCCCTGGATTCTACATGGAGAAGAGGACCGATGTCGGCGTGTGAACATAGGTAAGTATGTGTGTGTCGACGTATGAAATAAAGTTTTACTTTCACGGTGTGTGTGTCCTGTTTTTATTTGGGTATTTTTTTTCCAGTAGTACTACAGGTACCAGCGGGCCCGTTTTTCTCCCGCATGCTGGTACTTGTGGTTCTCCAAGTACCAGCTTGCGGGGGAGGCTTGCTGGGACTTGTAGTACTGCTGGAAAAAACAATATTCTTTTCATGGTCACAAAAGGCTATCAGCCCCCCCATCCGCAGCCCATTGGATGGGGGGGGACAGCCTCGGGCTTCACCCCTGGCCCTTGGGTGGCTGGGGGGGGGGGACCCCTTGATTGAAGGGGTCCCCACTCCCCCAGGGTACCCCGGCCAGGGGTGACTAGTTGGATATTTAATGCCACGGCCGCAGGGCACGGCATAAAAGTGACCCCCGGCTGTGGCATTATCTGTCCAGCTAGTGGAGCCCGATGCTGGTGTTAAAAATACGGGGGACCCCTACGCTTTTTGTCCCCCGTATTTTAGGCACCAGCACCAGGCGCAGAGCCCGGTGCTGGTTTTAAAAATACGGGGGATCCCCTGTCAATTTCCCCCCCGCATTTTTAGAACCAGGACCAGCTCGAAGAGCCCGAGGCTGGTTATGCTTTGGAGGGGGGACCCCACGCCATTTTTTTTTAGGATTTTACCGTTCCAGCAATAAAAAATAAAATAAAAAAAATAATATTTTAAAAAATATATAAATAATATTTGTGCCTCCAAAAAAAAAAAAAAAAAGTACCTAATCCCTTCTAATATAAATAGATCTGCTATTCCCCAAAAAAAAAAAACACAAAAAAAAACATGTTTAAATTTTTTTTATTTGTTTTCACCCTCCAAAGTGTGGCGGATTGAAAATGACGAATTTGCTGTCTAAAAGCACTGCTGTCGAATTTCCAAACTTGAATTGAATATGCTTTGGTCGAATTGCAGCACTTGTATCATTGCAGAAAAGTCGAATTTGCAAAAATTCGAATTTCAAAAAGTCGAATTTTGAAAGTCCGTTTTTTGGTCGGAAAGCACTGAATTGCATAGGCGAATTTTTTTTTTGGTCGAAAATGACCCGAAATTCGACAATTTCGGGAATTCGACCGCAATTGCATATACCCCTAAATGTGTAACCAAATATCTCCCCCTATTAGCTAATAACACAGTTCTGTAACATGACTTTTTTCTTTTATCGTTGGCCTAATCAGAGCCATGCCAGTTCAGGAACTCCAACGGCACATCGTGTCCTACCGACATTACAACATGGAGGTGCGAGAGAGAACCTGAGATTTGGGCAATACCATAAGTGCCTGATATGTGCTCAGCTGGGCAAGGGAAAGATGTAGCAAACCTTCTAAAGAGTTTGTTGTCCATGGCAACCAATGAGCTTCTAGCTATCATTTATCAAATATATTCTATAAAATGATAGCTAGAACTTGGTTGGTTGCTATGGGCATTGGATGGTGGTCATGGGTGTGGGTTATTAGGTCGACAATGTTTAGGTCGACCACTATAGGTCGACAGTCACTAGGTCGACAGGGTTGGAAGGTTGACAGGGTTTCTAGGTCGACGTGCTAGGTCGACATGAGTTGTTGTTTTTTTCGGGGGGTGTCGTTTTCTTCGTAGAGTGACCGGAAACCCCAATAAGTGCACCGTGTTCCCTCGCATGGCTCGCCATGCTTCGGGCAAGGTGCCTCGCTCCGCTACCGTTTCGCTCGGCACAGATTACCGTTCCAATCGTAGTCCACGTGGATCGTTAAGTATGAAAAAGTTTAAAAAAAAAAGGAAAAAAATGTGAAAAACTCATGTCGACCTAGCACATCTCGACCTAGAAACCCTGTCGACCTTCCAACCCTGTCGATCTATAGTGGTCGACCTAAACATTGTCGACCTAGACAGTGTCGATCTTCAGACCAGATCCCGGTGATCACTGGAATGCTCCTTGTATTGAATAACTCACTGGAATGGTAGACAGAGACATTGTGATTTATTGTTTCTTCTACACCGCAAGGAAATATGTGAGACCAGTGGGTGTTTAACAATGGATGAGATCCCAGTCAGAATGATCTATTTTATAGTGATCTTTTACCAAGTCAGTGCTAATCTTTGGAATTCCCTGCTGTTGGATTAAGTAGTAATAATCATTTCTCTTACGTCCTAGAGGATGCTGGGGACTCCGTAAGGACCATGGGGTATAGACGGGCTCCGCAGGAGACCTGGGCACTATAAAGGACTTTAGAATGGGTGTGCACTGGCTCCTCCCTCTATGCCCCTCCTCCAGACCTCAGTTAGATCCTGTGCCCAGAGGAGACTAGAGGCACTACAGGGGAGCTCTCCTGAGTTTCTCTGAAAAAAAGAATTTTGTTAGGTTTTTTATTTTCAGGGAGCACTGCTGGCAACAGGCTCCCTGCATCGTGGGACTGAGGAGAGAGAGAAGCAGACCTACTTAAGTGATAGGCTCTGCTTCTTAGGCTACTGGACACCATTAGCTCCAAAGGGTCGGAACGCAGGTCTCACCCTCGCCGTTCGTCCCGGAGCCGCGCCGCCGTCCTCCTCACAGAGCCGGAAGAAAGAAGCCGGGTGAGTATAAGAAGAAATAAGACGTCGGATCTTCTCTGAGGTAACCGCTGCGCGCCATTGCTCCCACACACAACACACACAGCGGACACTGAAGGGTGCAGGACGCAGGGGGGGCGCCCTGGGCAGCAATTTGAAACCTCTTGGGACTGGCTAATGATAATATAGGGGCTGCGGAGGCACTATATGGTAAAATCCCCCGGCAGTATGGAAAAATTGAGCGGGACCGAAGCCTGCCGCTGAGGGGGCGGAGCTTGGTCTTCCAGCACTAACCAGCGCCATTTTCTCCACAGCACACTGCAGAGAAGCTGGCTCCCTGGACTTTCCCCTGCTGAACACGGTGACAGAGGGCAAAAAAGAGGGGGGGCGGCACTTTTTATTGGCGCAGTGAGTGTATATTGATATAAAAGCGCTGTTTTTATCTGGGAATTGGTTTCCAGTGTCAGTTGGCGCTGGGTGTGTGCTGGCATACTCTCTATCTGTCTCTCCAAAGGGCCTTATTGGGGAATTGTCTCCATATAGATATATCCATGAGTGTGTGGGGGTGTCGGTGCGTGTGTGTCGGCATGTTTGAAGCGGAAGGCTCTTCTAAGGAGGAGGTGGAGCAGATGATTGTGGTGTCTCCGTCGGCGACGCCGACACATGATTGGATGGATATGCTGAATGTTTTAAATGCAAATGTGTCTTTATTACATCAGAGGTTGGACAAAGCAGAGTCCAGGGATAGAACAGGGAGTCAATCCATGACTTTGGCTGTGTCACAGGGCCCTTCAGGTTCTCAGAAATGTCCCCTGTCCCCAGTAGCAGACACTGATACCGACACGGATTCTGATTCCAGTGTCGACTACGATGATGCGAGGTTACACCCAAGGGTAGCCAAAAGTATTCATTATATGATTATTGCAATAAAGGATTTTTTTTGCATATCACTGATGACCCCTCTGTCCCTGACAAGAGGGTACACATGTTTAAGGAAAAGAAACCTGAGGTAACCTTTCCCCCATCTCATGAACTGAACGCGTTATTTGAAAAGGCTTGGGAAGCTCCAGACAAGAAACTGCAGATTCCCAAGAGAATTCTTATGGCGTATCCTTTCCCGACACAGGACAGGGTACGGTGGGAATCCTCACCCGGGGTGGACAAGGCGTTAACGCGCTTGTCCAAAAAGGTGGCGCTGCCATCTCCAGACACGGCCGCCCTCAAGGATCCTGCTGATCGCAGACAGGAAACTACCTTAAAATCTATTTATACACATACGGGGACCTTACTCAGACCAGTAATAGCCTCGGCTTGGGTTTGTAGCGCTATTGCGGCTTGGACGGATACCTTGTCAGCTGACATTGATACCCTGGATAGGGAAACCATTTTATTGACCTTAGCTCACATTAAAGACGCAGTCTTATATATGAGAGATGCTCTGAGAGACGTTGGTCTGCTAGGTTCGAGAGCCAACGCCATGGCGTTTTCTGCTAGGCGAGCCCTGTGGACCCGTCAATGGTCGGGTGATGCCGACTCAAAGAAGCATATGGAAGTTTTGCCGTACAAAGGTGAGGATTTATTTGGGGAAGGTCTCGCGGACCTGGTTTCCACAGCTACCGCGGGCAAATCTACTTTTCTCTGACGTCCTAAGTGGATGCTGGGACTCCGTAAGGACCATGGGGATTAGCGGCTCCGCAGGAGACTGGGCACAACTAAAGAAAGCTTTAGGACTACCTGGTGTGCACTGGCTCCTCCCACTAAGACCCTCCTCCAGACCTCAGTTAGATTCTTGTGCCCGGCTGAGCTGGATGCACACTAGGGGCTCTCCTGAGCTCCTAGAAAGAAAGTATATTTAGGTTTTTTATTTTACAGTGAGATCTGCTGGCAACAGACTCACTGCAGCGAGGGACTAAGGGGAGAAGAAGCGAACCTACCTAACAGGTGGTAGTTTGGGCTTCTTAGGCTACTGGACACCATTAGCTCCAGAGGGATCGACCGCAGGACCCGACCTTGGTGTTCGTTCCCGGAGCCGCGCCGCCGTCCCCCTTACAGAGCCAGAAGCATGAAGAGTCCGGAAAATCGGCGGCAGAAGACTTCGGTCTTCACCAAGGTAGCGCACAGCACTGCAGCTGTGCGCCATTGCTCCTCATGTACACCTCACACTCCGGTCACTGATGGGTGCAGGGCGCTGGGGGGGGCGCCCTGAGGGCAATATAAGACACCTTGGCTGGCAAATCATCACACTATATAGTCCCAGGGCTATATATGTGATAAATTACCCCTGCCAGAATCCATAAAAAAGCGGGAGAAAAGTCAGCCGAAAAAGGGGCGGGGCTTCTCCCTCAGCACACTGGCGCCATTTTTTCTTCACAGTGCAGCTGGAAGACAGCTCCCCAGGCTCTCCCCTGTAGTTTTCAGGCTCAAAGGGTTAAAAAGAGAGGGGGGCACTAAATTTAGGCGCAATATATGTATACAAGCAGCTATTGGGGGAAAAATCACTCAGTTATAGTGTTAATCCCTGCATTATATAGCGCTCTGGTGTGTGCTGGCATACTCTCTCTCTGTCTCTCCAAAGGACTTTGTGGGGTCCTGTCCTCAGTCAGAGCATTCCCTGTGTGTGCGGTGTGTCGGTACGGCTGTGTCGACATGTTGGATGAGGAAGGTTACGTGGAGGCGGAGCAGAGGCCGATAAATGGGATGTCACCACCTGTGGGGCCGACACCAGAGTGGATGGATAGGTGGAAGGTATTAACCGACAATGTCAACTCCTTACATAAAAGGCTGGATGACGTAACAGCTGTGGAACAGCTGGCTTCTCAGCCTGCGCCTGCCCAGGCGTCTCAAAGGCCATCAGGGGCTCAAAAAAGCGCCCGTTACCTCAGATGGCAGACACAGATGTCGACACGGAGTCTGACTCCAGTGTCGACGAGGTTGAGACATATACACAATCCACTAGGAAAATCCGTTACATGATCTCGGCAACGAAAAATGTGTTACGCATTTCTGACATGAACCCAAGTACCTCATAAAAGGGGTTTTATTTATTGGGGAGAAAAAGCAGCCAGTGTTTTGTTCCCCCATCAGATGAATGAATGAAGTGTGTAAAGAAGCGTGGGTTCCCCCGATAAGAAATTGGTAATTTCTAAAAAGTTACTGATGGCGTACCCTTTCCCGCCAGAGGATAGGTCACGTTGGGAGATATCCCTTAGGGTGGATAAGGCGCTCACACGTTTGTCAAAAAAGGTGGCACTGCCGTCTTAGGATACGGCCACCTTGAAGGAGCCTGCTGATAAAAAGCAGGAGGCTATCCTGAAGTCTGTATATACACACTCAGGTTATATACTGAGACCTGCAATTGCCTCAGCATAAATAGTGCTGCTGCAGCGTGGTCTGATACCCTGTCAGATAATATTAATACTCTAAGACAGGGATAATATATTGCTAACATATTAAAGACGTCGTCTTATATATAAAAAGGATGCACAGAGGGATATTTGCCGGCTGGCATCCAGAATTAATGCAATGTCCATTCTGCCAGGAGGGTATTAGAAACCCGGCAGTGGACAGGTGATGCTGCCTGTAAAAGGCACATGGAGATTCTGCCTTATAAGGGTGAGGAATTGTTTGGGGATGGTCTCTGGGACCTCGTATCCACAGCAACAGCTGGGAAGAAATTTTTTTACCTCAGGTTTCCTCACAGCCTAAGAAAGCACCGTATTTTCAGGTACAGTCCTTTCGGCTTCAGAAAAGCAAGCGGGTCAAAGGCGCTTCCTTTCTGCACAGAAACAAGGAAAGAAGGAAAAAGCTGCACCAGCAGCCAGTTCCCAGGATCAAAAATCTTCCCCCGCTTCCTCTGAGTCCACCGCAAGACGCTGGGGCTCCACAGGTGGAGACAGGTGCGGCAGGGGCGCGTCTCGGGAACTTCAGGGACCAGTGGGCTTGCCCACAGGTGGATCCCTAGGGTCTGCAAATAGTATCACAGGGATACAGGCTGGAGTTCGAGGCGACTCCCCCTCGCCGTTACCTCACATCAGCCTTGCCTGCTGCCCTCGAAGAAAGGTAGTACTGGCGGCAATTCACAAGCTGTACTTCCAGCAGGTGAAATCAAGGTACCCCTCCTTCAACAAGGCCGGGGTTACTATTCCAAAATGTTGTGGTACCGAAACCAGATGGTTCGGTGAGACCCATTCTAAAATTGAAAGCTTTGAACACTTATATACGAAGGTTCAAGTTCAAAATGGAATCGCTCAGGGCGATTATTGCAAGCCTGGAGAATTTCATGGTATCACTGGACATCAAGGATGCTTACCTGCATGTCCCTATTTACCCTCTTCACCAGGAGTACCTCAAAATTGTGGTACAGGATTGTCATTACCAATTCCAAGACGTTGCCGTTGGTCTGTCCCCGGCACCGAGGTATTTACCAAGGTAATGGCCGAAATAATTGTCCCGTACTTGGACGATCTCCTTATAAAGGCGAGGTCCAGGGAGCAGTTGTTCGTCGGATTAGCACTATCTCGGGAAGTGCTACAACAGCACGGCTGGATTCTGAATATTCCAAAGTCGCAGCTGTTTCCTACGACGCGTCTACTGTTCCTGGGTATGGTTCTGGACACAGAACAGGATAAAAAGGGTTTCTCCCGGAGGAGAAGTCCAAGGAGTTGTCATCTCTAGACAGAGACCTCCTAATACGTATACAGGTGTCGGTGCATCAATGCACGCGAGCCCTGGGAAAGATGGTAGCTTCTTACGAATAAATTCCATTCGCCAGGTCCCATGCAAGGATTTTCCAGTGGGATCTGTTGGACAAGTGGTCCGGGTCGCATCTTCAGATGCATCGGCGGATAACCCTGTCTCCAAGGGCCAGGGTGTCGCTGTTGTGGTGGCTGCAGAGTGCTCATCTTCTAGGGGGCCGCAGATTCGGCATACAGGACTGGGTCCTGGTGACCACGGATGCCAGCCTTCGAGGCTGGGGGGCAGTCACACAGGGAAGAAACTTCCAAGGCTATGGAAAAGTCAGGAGACTTCCCTACGCATAAATATTCTGGAACTAAGGGCCATTTACAATGCCCTAAGTCAGGCTAGACCCCTGCTTCAACACGGGCCGGTGCTGATCCAGTCAGACAACATCACGGCGGTCGCTCATGTAAACCGACAGGGCGGCACAAGAAGCAGGATGGCGATGGCAGAAGCCACAATGATTCTCCGGTGGGCGGAAAATCATGTGTTAGCACTGTCAGCAGTGTTCATTCCCGGAGTGGACAACTGAGAAGCAGACTTTCTCAGAAGACAACCTCCACCCGGGAGAGTGGGGACTTCGTCCAGAAGTCTTCCAAATGATTGTACACCGTTGGGAAAGGCCACAGGTGGACATGATGGCGTCCCGCCTCAACTAAAAGTTACAAAGATATTGCGCCAGGTCAAGGACCCTCAGGCGATAGCTGTGGACGCTCTGGTAACACCGTGGGTATACCAGTCTGTGTATGTGTTCCCTTCTCTGCCTCTCTTACCCAGGGTAATGAGAATAATAAGAAGGAGAGGAGTAAGAACTATACTCATTGTTCCGGGTTGGCCAAGAAGAGCTTGGTAACCAGAACTCCAAGAAATGATCTCAGAGGACCCATGGCCTCTGCCGCTCAGACAGGACCTGCTGCAGCAGGGGGCCTGTCTGTTCTAAGACGTACCGCGGCTGCGTTTGACGGCATGGCGGTTGAACGCCGGATCCTGAAGGAAAAGGGAATTCCGGAGGAAGTTATCCCTACGCTATTTAAAGCTAGGAAAGAAGTGAACGCAAACCATTATCACCGCATATGGCGGAAATATGTTGCGTACTGTGAGGCCAGGAAGGCCCCAAAGGAGAAATTTCAGCTAGGTCGATTTCTGCACTTCCTACAGTCAGAGGTGACTATGGGCCTAAAATTGGGTTCCATTAAGGTCCAGATTTCGGCTCTATCGATTTTCTTCCAAAATTGAACTGGCTTCACTGCCTGAAGTTCAGATTTTTGTTAAGGGAGTGCTGCATAGTCAGCCCCCGTTTGTGCCTCCAGTGGCACCGTGGGATCTCAACGTGGTGTTGGATTTCCTGAAGTCGCATTGGGTTGAGCCACTTAAATCCGTGGAGCTATAATACCTCACGTGGAAAGTGGTCATTCTGTGGGCCATGGCGTCGGCCAGGCGGGTATCAGAATTGGCGGCTTTGTCATACAAAAGCCCTTATCTGTATTTTATATGGATAAGGCAGAATTGAGGACTCGTTCCCAATTCCTTCCTAAGGTGGTATCAGTTTTTCATGTGAACCAACCTATTGTGGTGCCTGCGGCTAATTGGGACTTGGAGGATTCCAAGTTACTGGACGTAGTCAGGGCCCTGAAAAATATATGTTTCCAGGACAGCTGGAATCAGGAAAACTGACTCGCTATTTCTCCTGAATGCACCCAACAAGCTGGGTGCTCCTGCTTCTAAGCAGACGATTGCTCGCTGGATCTGTAGCACGATTCAACTTGCACATTCTGCGGCTGGACTGCCGCACCCTAAATCTGTAAGCCCATTCCACGAGGAAAGTGGGCTCTTCTTGGGCGGCTGCCCGAGGGGTCTCGGCTTTACAACTTTGCCGAGCTGTTACTTGGTCGGGTTAAAACTTTTTTGTAAGAGTCTACAAGTTTGATACCCTGGCTGAGGAGGACCTAGAGTTTGCTCATTCGGTGCTGCAGAGTCATCCGCACTCTCCCGCCCGTTTGGGAGCTTTGGTATAATCCCCATGGTCCTTACGGAGTCCCAGCATCCACTTAGGACGTCAGAGAAAATAAGATTTTACTCACCGGTAAATCTATTTCTCGTAGTCCGTAGTGGATGCTGGGCGCCCATCCCAAGTGCGGATTGTCTGCAATACTTGTTTATAGTTATTGCCTAACTAAAGGGTTATTGTTGAGCCATCTGTTGAGAGGCTCAGTTATATTTCATACTGTTAACTGGGTATAGTATCACGAGTTATACGGTGTGATTGGTGTGGCTGGTATGAGTCTTACCCGGGATTCAAAATCCTTCCTTATTGTGTCAGCTCTTCCGGGCACAGTATCCTAACTGAGGTCTGGAGGAGGGTCTTAGTGGGAGGAGCCAGTGCACACCAGGTAGTCCTAAAGCTTTCTTTAGTTGTGCCCAGTCTCCTGCGGAGCCGCTAATCCCCTTGGTCCTTACGGAGTCCCAGCATCCACTACGGACTACGAGAAATAGATTTACCGGTGAGTAAAATCTTATTTTTTACCTTATGTTTCCCCACAGCGAAAGAAAACACCACAATATCAGATGCAGTCCTTTCGGTCGCATAAGTCCAGAAGAGATCGGGGCTCTTCCTTCCTCGCCAGAGGTAAGGGAAGAGGGAAAAAGCAGCCCGCTACGGCTAGTTCCCAGGAGCAGAAGTCCTCCCCGGCTTCTGCCAAATCCACCGCATGACGCTGGGGCTCCACTGAGGGAGTCTGCGCCGGTGGGGGCACGTCTTCGACTCTTCAGCCAGGTCTGGGTTCAGTCGGACGTGGATCCTTGGGCAATGGAAATTGTATCCCAAGGCTACAAGCTAGAGTTTGAAGACATGCCTCTTCGCCGATTTTTCAAATCGGCTCTACCGGCTTCTCCCCCAGAGAGGGAGATAGTTTTAGCTGTGATTCAAAAACTATGTCAACAACGAGTGGTGGTGGAGGTTCCCCTAGGTCATCAGGGGAATGGGTACTATTCAACCCTATTTGTGGTCCCGAAACCGGATGGCTCGGTCAGACCCATTCTAAATTGAAAATCCCTAAACCAGTACTTGAAAAAGTTCACATTCAAGATGGAATCGCTCCGGGCAGTTATTTCCAGCCTGGAGGGGGGGGGGGGATTTTCGGGGCCCTGAGGATTTTCACCAAGGTAATGGCGGAAATGATGGTACTCCTGCGCAGGCAGGGAGTCACAATTATCCCATACTTGGACGATCTCCTGATAAAGGCGAGATCAAGAGGTCAGTTGTTGGAAAGCGTGGCGCCCTCCCTGAGAGTGCTGCAGCAACACGGCTGGATTCTGAATCTACCAAAGTCACAGTTGGTGCCAACAACTCGGCTATCGTTCTTAGGCATGATTTTGGACACGGAACAAAATAAGGTTTTTCTCCCAATGGAAAAAGCCCAGGAACTCCAGTACTTGGTCAGAGACCTGTTGAAACCGAAAAGAGTGTCAGTCCTTCAATACACTCGAGTGCTGGGGAAGATGGTGGCGCCCTACGAGGCCATCCCCTTCGGCAGGTTTCATGCCAGGACTTTTCAGTGGGATCTTCTGGACAAGTGGTCCGGGTCCCATCTTCACCTTCATCAGAAAATCAGCCTGTCCCCCAGGGCCAGGGTGTCTCTCCTGTGGTGGCTGCAGAGTGCTCACCTTCTAGAGGGTCGCAGGTTCGGCATTCAGGACTGGGTTCTGGTGACCACGGACGCGAGCCTACGAGGATGGGGAGCAGTCACACAAGGAAGAAACTTTCAAGGACTATGGTCAAGCCAGGAGGCTTGTATTCACATCAACGTACTGGAATTGAGGGCCATATACAACGGCCTGCGTCAAGCGGAGAATCTTCTTCCGGTTCTGATTCAGTCAGACAACGTCACAGCCGGGGCTCATGTAAACCGACAGGGCGGAACAAGGAGCAGAGTGGCAATGGCGGAAGCCGCCAGGATTCTTCGCTGGGCGGAAAATCATGTAAGCGCTTTGACTGCAGTCTTCATTCCGGGAGTGGACAACTGGGAAGCAGACTTCCTCAGCAGACACTATCTGCATCCAGGAGAATGGGGACTTCATCAAGAAGTTTTTGCAGAGATAACAAGTCGTTGGGGACTTCCTCAAATAGACATGATGGCGTCACGCCTCAACAAGAAGCTTCGGAGGTATTGTGCCAGGTCAAGGGACCCTCAGGCAGTAGCGGTAGACGCCCTGGTGACACCGTGGGTGTTTCGGTCGGTCTATGTGTTTCCTCCTCTTCCACTCATCTCAAAGATTTTGAGAATCATAAGACGAAAAAGAGTGCGGACAATTCTCATTGCTCCGGATTGGCCTCGAAGGGCCTGGTATTCAGATCTTCAGGAAATGCTCACAGGAGATCCGTGGCCTCTTCCTCTCAGAGAGGACCTGTTGCAACAGGGGCCCTGCATGTTCCAAGACTTACCGCGGTTACGTTTGACGGCATGGCGGTTGAACGCCGAATCCTAGCTGGAAAAGGCATTCCGGAAGAAGTCATCCCTACTCTGATGAGGGCTAGAAAGGAGGTGACGGCGAAGCATTATCGCCGTATCTTACGGAGTCCCCAGCATCCTCTACGGACTAGGAGAAAAAGATTTACCGGTAGGTTTAAAATCTTATTTTAATGTCTACTTGTCACCCTGGTGTGCTGACTCTGCCTACCAGTACAACTTCTCACCTACTGGTGTGATCACCCACTGTGACACAATCTCTCTGCTGAGGCCACTACATGAGGCCACTTTTCATTTTTATCCAGGGCCTCTTTAAGTTCCCAATCCGCCCTTGTCTGGCATAGAAGAAACGTGAATGATAAATCAAAGTAAATGTACCAGGAGGGTATTGAGAAGCCATTAAAATGCTATTGTAAGATGGAAACCCTTTTTACCATTATCTTATACTGTGAGTTTCTTACCCTGTTTCCAAGACGAAGACATTGTCAATTATTAAGTTAACTTGTTAA
This sequence comes from Pseudophryne corroboree, assembly GCF_028390025.1. Classification (NCBI taxonomy): domain Eukaryota; kingdom Metazoa; phylum Chordata; class Amphibia; order Anura; family Myobatrachidae; genus Pseudophryne; species Pseudophryne corroboree. The sequence goes on along the minus strand of NC_086444.1, from coordinate 977,218,396 downwards.
TTAAGTGAAAGGAGACAGGATATTTTCCGGGAGATGTATCAAGCCACGGAGAGAGATAAAGTTGTGTATTTTCCCAAAGCAAATGATCCTTCTAACTACAGGTATTATTTCATGCACTGTGCTGGATAAGTGACAAAAGATGATTGGGTGCTTTGTACATTTCCACTTTCTCTCTCTCCAAGGCTTGATACATCTCCCCAAGAGTACTGTATATAAAATACGAGTGTCTAGCTGCTATACAGCAGGTCAGGAGCACCAGCAGGACAGTAGAGTAACAGTCATATCAGTAATAATTTGCGGACCCTGTGAAATAAGCATGCAATAAAGAACGGAGACTCAGTCAGATAATACATAAAACATTTTTAGTTTATGCTAAAATATAAAAAATGTATTATGAAGAATATTTAACAAATAATATTTGCGAGAAATCTCAGAAAACAGTCGGTTTTGGAGGCTGCCCACAAATATTAAACAGCCCCTGAATGTATGTATTGGGGGCTGCAATAGATATTGAAGATATCCGTTGCATTCCTCCTATTGTGATTGCAAAGCAGCCAGTTGGTAAACTGCGAAACTCACCAAGCTACATAATGCAAAGCATTTCTGAGCTTGGCCCGGCAGCTAATGCCATTTCTGAATGAAGTTTGTATCCCGTGGGCTACATTATGCAATTCTTCCCTGGAGAAGGATCCTTGGGATCCTTCTGCATTATTGTCTGCTCTCACATACGCAGTCTGACGAATGCACATGTAAAGTAGTGCAGCTGGGGTCTAAACTCAGAAGTAAAGTGATTGCATTAGCGATTATTATACCTCTTATACGTTGTAGGGACGGGCATGAGATTGAAACTAATTATGGCATAAAAGCTACACCTCTGGAATCACAAAGAGTCATCCTTCAGCACTCAGGAGAGGAAAACCCCCCTTTGGGGGGGAACCTCTGTGGAACCATGGCCTCAGGATTGCCCTTCCCTCTGGGTATTAAGAGGTGTACTAATAGGGGGATCAGTATGATATGCCGGCGCACGGGATCCTATTGGTCGTAAAACCGACGTTGGGATCACGGTGCAAAAATGGCCGACAGTGGTGAGTAAGGGGTGTTTTTCCCCCTCCCAACCCCCTTAACCATCCCTGTCCGCAGCCTAAAACTAACCTCCCCCTTTGTGCCTAACTCTAATCCTCCCGCGGAAGTGCCTAATCCTAACCTCTGTCCCCACTCCCTAACCCCAACCTCTCCCCAACCTCAGCCTAAATCTAACCCCACTGGGAGCTATGGCTAATGGGAGGGGTAGAATACTTACACATACCTGCCTATACTTGCCAAAGGTCAACTGCTGTATAGACAAAGAGGAAAAGATGAAAAAACATTGTTAGTGGATGAACAAGCAGAGAGACAAACTGCAAACAGTGGTGTGGTTGTATAGAGAGACAAATCTCTCTATGTGAATATGTTACTCTAACTAATGAGGACATGCAAAATGCCTAAAATAAGGACAATTAATCCAAAGGGCCAGTTGTTTTTATATAGTACACACATTGGGGGGGGGGGGTTTAAGTTCTTTCTTATAGTAATAAGTGGGTACCTTCAGAATAGAAATTTGGCCAGTAAATAATAAAAGCTATAAATTGGTAACATTTAGGGGTCAATCCAATTAGGTACATGTTGCCATTGCTGCGATGTTTCAACATCTGCACTGGCACCCAAACTCGCACTCCTTGTGGCCAGATAGGGCTGAGGGCACTTTTGAGCGAGTTTAGGCTGCTGTAAAGTGCGGCTGTTGTAAGATAAACTCATACCTAATTAAATTGACCTCTTAGTTGTGATAAAATAGTAAAATATAATAGTGTAAATTGTGAGCCTGATTCAGTTGTGGTTGTTGCAATCTTTTGCCATTCGCAATTGCATCGCTGTCCACCCTGAGTGAGTCTGAGCAGTTGTAGGCTGAACAAGTCTCCTAGACACCGAGGGCTCTCCAGTATCAACACAGGTCGCAATGGGTAATTTATACACGTTTATGGAAAGGTGCTTCAATAGAAATGACACGCCTGTGTACAGTTAGCTACTCCCGTTACCACCCAAATGCTGACTTCCTGTCAGTCACTTTGCAATGGAATCTTCTATGTGAGTTAATATATCTGCCCCCAGTTCATTGATAAAAAGGTCACCCAGTTCACTATCTCCAGAGGAGCGGCTCTTCCAGTTTTGACATTAGCGGAAATGAACAGAGAAAAATAGGCTCCCCACTACTACTGTGGGCATTATGTGTATAAGTGGCACTACTACTGTGCGCATCATGTGTATAAGAGGCACTACTGCTGTGGGCATTATGTGTATATAAGGGGGCACTATTACTGTGGGCATTATGCATAAAAGGGTCTCTACTACTGTAGACATTAGGTGTATATATATATGTATAAGCAGCACAACTACTATGGGCATTTTGTGTATAAGTGGCAGTACAATTGCGCGTCATATGTACAAGGGGCATTACTACTGTTGACATTATGCATATAACGGGCACTACTGTGGGCATAATCTGTATAAGCAGCACTACTACTGTGGGCATTATTTGTAAGGGGCATTACTACTGTGGGCATTATGTGTATAATGGGCACTACTGTGTAGCATAACGTGACTAGGGGGCGCCACTGTGTGATGTAATGTGAATAAGGGGGACTACTATAGGGTGTACTATGAATCATGGGTACTATATAGTCTCTGTTTTGTACTGTGCTCTCAATAGCCCCCACCACACACACAATTATATAAGTATGGTAACTTACCTCCTGCATGTTATCCTCCAATCCTTACTGCCTCTGCGACCCTTCCTGTCGTCTTCAACTGACACTTTGCAGATCTCTTTCCCGGTCACCCGACACACTGCAAATCTCTTTACCAGAACTTTGCCAGATGATGATCTAAACGACCATAATTTCTTGGTCAGACATACTATGTGTATAATTGTAGTACTTACTACATTTTGTTACGTACTTTCAATTTTATTAATTTGCAGTTTATCCATTTTATTGACTTTTTCATCCAAAACCAAGATCCTGTCTCATAGAAACCGAAGTTCTCTGCTCCAGGTTTTATCTTCCCTAGTGCTAGGACCATGTTAGTATCATACAATACCCACAGTGTGCAGGTTACAGTCATAATTATAGAGCTACTGTAAATATCCTTTATACTAGAAATTACGTGTATAAGGGGCACTACTTCTGTGGGCTTTAAGTGTGTAGGGGGCACTACTGATGTGCGCATTGTGTAAGGGGCACTACTACTGTGGGCATTATGTGTATAAGGGGCACTACTACTGTGGGCATTGTGTATAAGGGGCACTGCTACTGTGGGCATTATTTGTATAAGGGGCACTACTACAGGCGTTGTGCATAAAGCATTATGTATAAAGGGCACTACTGTGTGGCATTAGGTGTACAAGGGCCACTAGTACTGTGGACATTATATGTATAGGGGCACTACTACTGTGGGCATTATGTGTATAGGGGCACTAGTACTGTGTGCATAATGTGTATAGGGGCACTACTACTGTGGGGATTATGTATATAAGGGGCACTACTACTGTGGGCATTATGTGTATAGGGGCACTAGTACTGTGTGCATAATGTGTATAGGGGCACTACTACTGTGGGGATTATGTATGTAAGGGGCACTATTACTGTGGACATTATCCGTATAAGCGGCAATACTACTGAGGGCATTATGTGTATACGTGGCACAACTACTAAGCGCATCATGTGCATAAGGGGCATCACTACTGTTGACATTATCCATGTAAGGGGCCATAATATGGGCATAATGTGTATAAGCAGCACTACTACTGTGGGCATTTTTTGTAAGGGGCATTACTACTGTGGGCATTATGTGTAGCATAATCTGACTAGTGGGCGATACTGTGTGACATACTGTGAATAAGGGATACTACTATGTGGCATACTATGTATCAGGGGCACTACGTGCGGTGTAATGTGAATAAGGTTGTGCTTTTGTGTGGTGTAATTTTAATTGGGAGTACTATTGTGTGGCCACGCCCTTCTTTGTGAGACCACACCTCCTTTTCAGGCTGCTTGCTGTCACTTTACAAAGTATGGGAGGGCTCAAATTTATAGTTTGCAAGGGGGCAGCGAACACACTAGCACCGCCGCTGCCACCACACCATACTGAGCTGACTCCATCTGCCTGTGTCCTATACTGAGCTGCCTTCATCTGACTGTGCTCCCAATACCCCTCACCGCACACACAATTACTTAAGTATGGTAACTTACCTCCTGCATGTTATCCTCCAGGCCTTGCTGCCACTGTGACCCCTCCCGTCGTCTTCAACTGACACTTTGCAGATCTCTTTGCCGGTCAACCGACACTCTGCAAATCTCTTTGCTAGAACTTTGCCAGATGATGATCTAAACAACCATAATTTCTTGGCCAGACATACTATGTGTATAATTGTACTACTTACTACATTTTGTTACGTACTTTCAATTTTATTAATTTGCAATTTATCTATTTTATTGACTTTTTCATCCAAAACCAAGATCCTGTCTCATAGAGACCCAAGTTATCTGCTGCAGGTTTTATCTTCCCTAGTGCTAGGACCATGTTAGTATCATACAATACCCACAGTGTGCAGGTTACAGTCATAATTATAGAGCTACTGTAACTATCCTTTATACTAGAAATGACATTATGTGTATAAAGGGCACTACTTCTGTGGGCTTTTAGTGTGTAGGGGGCACTACTGTTGTGCGCATTGTGTAAGGGGCACTACTACTTTGGGCATTATGTGTATAAGGGGCACTACTACTGTGGGCATTATGTGTATAAGGGGCACTACTACGGTCATTGTGCATAAAGCATTATGTATAAAGGGCACTACTGTGTGGCATTAGGTGTACAAGGGCCACTACTACTGTGGACATTATATGTATTGGGGCACTACTACTGTGGGGATTATGTATATAAGGGACACTACTACTGTGGACATTATCCGTATAAGCGGCACTACTACTGAGGGCATTATGTGTATACGTGGCACAACTACTAAGTGCATCATGTGTATAAGGGGTATTACTACTGTGTGACATACTGTGAATAAGGGATACTACTATGTGGCGTACTATGTATCAGGGGCACTACGTGCGGTGTAATGTGAATAAGATTGTGCTTTTGTGTGATGTAATTTTAAATGGGAGTACTATTGTGTGGCCACACCCTTCTTTTTGAGACTACACCCCCTTTTCAGGGCTCAAATTTATAGTTTGCAAGGGGGCAGCGAACACGCTAGCACCGCCGCTGCCACCACACCATACTGAGCTGCCTCCACCTGCCTATTTTGTATTGTCAGCTCTCCCCTACCATATTCTGTGTTTTGTACTGTGCTCCCAATACCCCTCACCGCACGCACAATTACATAAGTATGGTAACTTACCTCCTGCATGTTATCCTCCAGTCCTTGCTGCCACTGCGAGCGACCCCTCCCGTCGTCTTCAACTGACACTTTGCAGATCTCTTTGCCAGTCACCCGACACACTGAAAATCTCTTTGCCAGAACATTGCCAGATGATGATCTTCTAAAAAACACAAAAGACTATCCTTAAGCATAGTACTAGTTTAAGTACAATAAAATGTCCATGAGTCAACCATTTTTCCCAATTTTCCTTAAACCAAACAACATACTTTCAAATGTATCAATTTGCCAGTTATCTATTTTATTTACTTTTTCATCCCAAAGCAAGATCCTGCCTCATAGAGACTTATCTGCATCCACTGCCCTCTTTATTTCTGTAATGCTACATTTGTATTCTTAAATATGTAATTCCTCCTTGTGCTTCTCCTAATGTGTGCTTTTACCTATATTCCCTGTTCTGTCTATCTTGTCTTGCCTTTCAGCTGACTATATTGCACTCTCTCTTCCTTCCCCTCCTCCATCATACCCTACTATGTAGGACTCACCTCCTCCTACCTGTCTTCCTGCATGGTAACTGGAAACTTCTGCAGCTGTAGATAGAATGTTACAGGAAGAAGCATTGTGATGTCACAGGCTAGTGATGTCGCAGGCTAGGTGTGATGTCACAGTAACCAGCAGCAAAGCTACTAAGTTACAGCTGTCTTACATATACATTTTATACATCAATTATAACTGGATTTACATGAATTTCTAGTTTAAAAAAAAACCGAGACTAGTGTAGAAAATGAACCATACAGCAATGTTGTACAGAGTATTAGTATGTGCGTGTGTGTGTACATATATATATACACACACACACACACACATCCCACCCAACTGTCCCACTTTTTGCAGGGCAGCCCCATTTCTTTGCGATTGTTCCGCTGTCCCGGCCGCAGTGTCCCACAGTGTGTGTGTGTGTGTGTGTGTGGGTTGTAGTTGGGAGGCCCCTATCAATCGCTGGTCTGCTGTAGAGCAGCGGTGATTAGACGCTGTGCAACATGCCCCCATTTTCTGCAACGCTGCCTGTCGCCGCGGCATCACACTCCCTGATCTGCACATGCGTATATCTTAACACATCACAGATGTATGTATACACCGGGTTTACTTTTTGGGCAAAGCTGTAAATTAATCCTTAAATTTCTTTTTAGGATGAACTGCGTTGACAAAAGACTTAAAAAATAAAAGAAGGCATTCAGAATAAGAAGTCACCTTAAGCACTGCTGTTTCATAAATCATCCCCAGATATGCGGCACAGATAGTTATAATTGGTAGCATCAGTAAAGGCTACAGCTATAAATGGGATTAAAGGGGTTTTGTACAATGCTTCTTAATCTATTCTCACAGAGAGGGGGGTGAAACCATCCTGCAGCCTGAGTCAGAGGGTTGTAAGGGGTATATTTATTAATGTGTATTTTTGGCAGTACCTGCAAATATAATGGAACCAGTAAAGAAATAGGGTGATTCTGCACAAGATCATTCTGTACATTCAGTAAGTGCAATGATTGGACGTCTGAGTTTAGTACCCAGGAGTCCTTCTGCTCACTCACAGAATTAAGTAAAACTCTCCTCACTCAAAAGAGTTGGGTATACCACGCGCTTGACAGGGCTGGTTCTCCTAAGCAGCTGTATAACCTTGGACAGTCACTCCAAACTAAACACAGAACACAATAGTACTAAAAGTACTCATACAGCGCTAAAAAATGAATGAATCTATGCAGACAGGTGGAAAGGACCAATCAACTATTTAATGAATAAAAATAGGTATCATAATACCTGAAGTGATAGTTAATAAGCACTAATGCACATAGAGAACAGTTAAAAAGCCATGGCTCGTTTATAAAGCCAAATAGAATCGGCAACAGGACAAGAATTTTTCTAATATCCAGTGGTTGGTGGACCTCAGTTTTCCTTTAACCATGAAAGATGTACGTCTCTCCACAAATAGTTACCAATCCTGGAGGTACAATTGCAGGACCTACTTGCTGGACACTGGGACATACATTATCCAGGATCATTTGGACGGTGGACCTTTAAAGAATTTTGGAACCATTCCCCCACTACCATCCTACTGCTAATGGAGGACTAACCCATTCCCTTTACTGATGTGCTGAGATCTTCATTTGTTGAGATATCGCCAGGGAAGTCTGCAATTGTACCTCCAGGATTGGTAACTATTTGTGGAGAGACGTACATCTTTCATGGTTAAAGGAAAACTGAGGTCCACCAACCACTGGATATTGGAAAAATTCTTGTCCTGTTGCTGATTCTATTTGGCTTTATAAACGAGCCATGGTTTTTAACTGTTCTGTATGTGCATTAGTGCTTATTAACTATCACTTCAGGTATTATGATACCTATTTTTATTCATTAAATCGTTGATTGATCCTTTCCACCTGTCTGCATAGATTCATTCATTTTTTAGCGCTGTAATCATTTGGGAGAGACAGACTGTGGGGTGTGTGGGAGGAAGGAGAGAGGTAGGCACAGACTGTGGTGTGTGGGAGGGAGGAAGGAGAGTTATACATATTTATATATGTACATTATATACAATTATCAACCATTTCTTATATAGGGCAGCAAATTCCGTTGCGCTCTGAGAGATAGATATATATAATGAATGATCTGAGGGGTCCCCAGAGAAATCAATGTACTAGGCCCCAAAATTTCTGTTGCCGGCCCTGCATGTGCTTAGGGATTGGAAACGGACAATTGCTAGAAGCTAATCCTCATTTTCTGTGGACTGGATGGCAGAGTCTTTAGTTGGTTTCAGTCTGTTATAATTTTCTCATCAGAGTGTGTCTGCCAGAATGCACTTATCTGCACCAATGCCCTTGTCATATGGGGTTCAGTAGGCAGTATCTTATCTTAATATGCTGCACTGTGTGAAATTTCCGTTGCTAGGCAGATAATATAACATTTCTATTGCATTTGGTATTAAGAAATCCTAAAGGTCCTCAGCTGCAGTCTAGCTGAGTTCAAGAATTATGTGTGTGCCAATTGGCAGCTCACCCTTGTCAAAACTACAGGTCAAACAAATGGGCTTATGTTTGACGTTGCCAGGTTTTGAATGTGTGTTTTCTTTGATTGGGACTTGACCTGCTACCATCAGGTGTCAACCATACTTCATTATTTAATGTGAAGAAAACTGTCATTAGCAAGCATTTGATTCGCCCAGTAGATTTTTTAAATAAGACACAAGACTTAATAGTTTATTAAAGCATTTGATTAATGCATCACTGTATACCATTATCCCCAGTCTGTAGAGCTCTGTACTTTCTTCTGTTAATTGTTTATATGTTTATTTTTCTATTAGGTGTAAGACTCTGCAAGTATAACGTCCTGTTGTCAGAAAACACTATATAAATACAATTATTGTTAGTGCTATGTACTGCTTTCTCATTTGAATTGTTGTAAGCTCACAAGTATTTACTCCAGCAGAGGGCAGTGCCAGCTTTCTCGGAAACGTACTGTAGAAGTAGCTCTTTTAGACCAGGTTTACATGGAGTTCTTTAGTACAGTCAAAATTGGGAGACCAATCAATCAATCCAAGGTCTCCCATCATTCAAATTAATTATAAATAACATATGAAAAAAAATGCATCCTTATAACTATCAAATTTAAAATAAATTATTGTTTAATACAAGTATATTATGTATTTTATCACTTTTTCTGCACTAGGCCTTCGCCAATGTAAACTTTATACTACTGGTCTTCTTGTGTGCTTTGTTTCTGTTATGGATATACATGTTGGCAAAGTACATCATGGTTTTATGGATTGTTTGTGCAAATAAAGATATTTGGAAAATATTGCTAAACTCTGTATAAATGACTGCTAAACTTGGGATAACTTGCTGTCTACATATTTAGCTAAATTAATGGGCTTGGTAAAAGCTAAAAATACAGTGCATGTGCAGAAGCATGGACATCTTTAAAATCTGTCAGTTTCAGGTACATATAGGCTAAGAATGTCCTTCTGTGGGATGTCCATCAATGTTTCTATTGGTGTTATCCCCAATTGTATGAAACCACTAGAGATGAGCGCCTGAAATTTTTCGGGTTTTGTGTTTTGGTTTTGGGTTCGGTTCCGCGGCCGTGTTTTGGGTTCGACCGCGTTTTGGCAAAACCTCACCGAATTTTTTTTGTCGGATTCGGGTGTGTTTTGGATTCGGGTGTTTTTTTCAAAAAACACTAAAAAACAGCTTAAATCATAGAATTTGGGGGTCATTTTGATCCCATATTATTATTAACCTCAAAAACCATAATTTCCACTCATTTTCAGTCTATTCTGAATACCTCACACCTCACAATATTATTTTTAGTCCTAAAATTTGCACCAAGGTCGCTGGATGACTAAGCTAAGCGACACTAGTGGCCGACACAAACACCTGGCCCATCTAGGAGTGTCACTGCAGTGTCACGCAGGATGTCCCTTCCAAAAAACCCTCCCCAATCAGCACATGACGCAAAGAAAAAAAGAGGCGCAATGAGGTAGCTGACTGTGTGAGTAAGATAAGCGACCCTAGTGGCTGACACAAACACCGGGCCCATTTCGGAGTGGCACTGCAGTGTCACGCAGGATGTCCCTTCCAAAAAACCCTCCCCAATCAGCACATGACGCAAAGAAAAAAAGAGGCGCAATGAGGTAGCTGACTGTGTGAGTAAGATTAGCGACCCTAGTGGCCGACACAAACACCGGGCCCATTTAGGAGTGGCACTGCAGTGTCACGCAGGATGTCCCTTCCAAAAAACCCTCCCCAATCAGCACATGACGCAAAGAAAAAAAGAGGCGCAATGAGGTAGCTGACTGTGTGAGTAAGATAAGCGACCCTAGTGGCCGACACAAACACCGGGCCCATTTAGGAGTGGCACTGCAGTGTCACGCAGGATGTCCCTTCCAAAAAACCCTCCCCAATCAGCACATGACGCAAAGAAAAAAAGAGGCGCAATGAGGTAGCTGACTGTGTGAGTAAGATTAGCGACCCTAGTGGCCGACACAAACACCGGGCCCATTTAGGAGTGGCACTGCAGTGTCACGCAGGATTTCTGGCCACCGACAGCATCTCTTGCACGCCCCTGTCGTTTTTTAAATAATTCTGCACCACCAAATTCAAGGTATGTGCAAAACATGGGACGTGCTGGAATTTGCCCATATTTAATGCACACACAATATTGCTGGCGTTGTCCGATGCCACAAATCCACAGGAGAGTCCAATTGGGGTAAGCCATTCCGCGATGATCTTCCTCAGTTGCCGTAAGAGGTTTTCAGCTGTGTGCGTATTCTGGAAACCGGTGATACAAAGCGTAGCCTGCCTAGGAAAGAGTTGGCGTTTGCGAGATGCTGCTACTGGTGCCGCCGCTGCTGTTCTTGCGGCGGGAGTCCATACATCTACCCAGTGGGCTGTCACAGTCATATAGTCCTGACCCTGCCCTGCTCCACTTGTCCACATGTCCGTGGTTAAGTGGACATTGGGTACAACTGCATTTTTTAGGACACTGGTGAGTCTTTTTCTGACGTCCGTGTACATTCTCGGTATCGCCTGCCTAGAGAAGTGGAACCTAGATGGTATTTGGTAACGGGGGCACACTGCCTCAATAAATTGTCTAGTTCCCTGTGAACTAACGGCGGATACCGGACGCACGTCTAACACCAACATAGTTGTCAAGGACTCAGTTATCCGCTTTGCAGCAGGATGACTGCTGTGATATTTCATCTTCCTCGCAAAGGACTGTTGAACAGTCAATTGCTTACTGGAAGTAGTACAAGTGGGCTTACGACTTCCCCTCTGGGATGACCATCGACTCCCAGCAGCAACAACAGCAGCGCCAGCAGCAGTAGGCGTTACACGCAAGGATGCATCGGAGGAATCCCAGGCAGGAGAGGACTCGTCAGAATTGCCAGTGACATTGCCTGCAGGACTATTGGCATTCCTGGGGAAGGAGGAAATTGACACTGAGGGAGTTGGTGGGGTGGTTTGCGTGAGCTTGGTTACAAGAGGAAGGGATTTACTGGTCAGTGGACTGCTTCCGCTGTCACCCAAAGTTTTTGAACTTGTCACTGACTTATTATGAATGCGCTGCAGGTGACGTATAAGGGAGGATGTTCCGAGGTGGTTAACGTCCTTACCCCTACTTATTACAGCTTGACAAAGGGAACACACGGCTTGACACCTGTTGTCCGCATTTCTGTTGAAATAGTTCCACACCGAAGAGCTGATTTTTTTGGTATTTTCACCAGGCATGTCAACGGCCATATTCCTCCCACGGACAACAGGTGTCTCCCCGGGTGCCTGACTTAAACAAACCACCTCACCATCAGAATCCTCCTGGTCAATTTCCTCCCCAGCGCCAGCAACACCCATATCCTCCTCATCCTGGTGTACTTCAACACTGACATCTTCAATCTGACTATCAGGAACTGGACTGCGGGTGCTCCTTCCAGCACTTGCAGGGGGCGTGCAAATGGTGGAAGGCGCATGCTCTTCACGTCCAGTGTTGGGAAGGTCAGGCATCGCAACCGACACAATTGGACTCTCCTTGTGGATTTGGGATTTCGAAGAACGCACAGTTCTTTGCGGTGCTACTGCTTTTGCCAGCTTGAGTCTTTTCATTTTTCTAGCGAGAGGCTGAGTGCCTCCATCCTCATGTGAAGCTGAACCACTAGCCATGAACATAGGCCAGGGCCTCAGCCGTTCCTTGCCACTCCGTGTGGTAAATGGCATATTGGCAAGTTTACGCTTCTCCTCCGACAATTTTATTTTAGGTTTTGGAGTCCTTTTTTTACTGATATTTGGTGTTTTGGATTTGACATGCTCTGTACTATGAGATTGGGCATCGGCCTTGGCAGACGACGTTGCTGGCATTTCATCGTCTCGGCCATGACTAGTGGCAGCAGCTTCAGCACGAGGTGGAAGTGGATCTTGATCTTTCCCTAATTTTGGAACCTCAACATTTTTGTTCTCCATATTTTAATAGGCACAACTAAAAGGCACCTCAGGTAAACAATGGAGATGGATGGATACTAGTATACAATTATGGACGGACTGCCGAGTGCCGACACAGAGGTAGCTACAGCCGTGAACTACCGTACTGTGTCTGCTGCTAATATAGACTGGTTGATAAAGAGATGTCGTAGTATGTATGTATGAAGAAGAAAGAAAAAAAAACCACGGTTAGGTGGTATACAATTATGGACGGACTGCCGAGTGCCGACACAGAGGTAGCCACAGCCGTGAACTACCGTACTGTACTGTGTCTGCTGCTAATATAGACTGGTTGATAAAGAGATGTCGTAGTATGTATGTATAAAGAAGAAAGAAAAAAAAACCACGGGTAGGTGGTATACAATTATGGATGGACTGCCGAGTGCCGACACAGAGGTAGCTACAGCCGTGAACTACCGTACTGTGTCTGCTGCGACTGGATGATAAATAATGATATAAAAAATATATATATATCACTACTGCAGCCGGACAGGTATATATATTATATAATGACGGACCTGCTGGACACTGTCTGTCAGCAGAATTAGTTTTTTATAGAATAAAAAAAAAAAACACCACACAAGTGAAGTCACACGACGAGTGTTTAACTTTTTCAGGCAATCACAATATAGTATACTACTAACTATACTGGTGGTCAGTGTGGTCAGGTCACTGGTCAGTCACACTGGCAGTGGCACTCCTGCAGCAAAAGTGTGCACTGTTTAATTTTAATATAATATGTACTCCTGGCTCCTGCTATAACCTATAACTGGCACTGCAGTGCTCCCCAGTCTCCCCCACAATTATAAGCTGTGTGAGCTGAGCACAGTCAGATATATAATATATACATAGATGATGCAGCACACTGGGCTGAGCAGTGCACACAGATATGGTATGTGACTGTCTTGTACTCCTGGCTCCTGCTATAACCTATAACTGGCACTGCAGTGCTCCCCAGTCTCCCCCACAATTATAAGCTGTGTGAGCTGAGCACAGTCAGATATATAATATATACATAGATGATGCAGGCATGCAGCACACTGGGCTGAGCAGTGCACACAGATATGGTATGTGACTGAGTCACTGTGTGTACCGTTTTTTTCAGGCAGAGAACGGATATATTAAATAAAACAACTGCACTGCTGGTGGTCACTGTGGTCAGTCACTAAACTCTGCACTCTCTTCTACAGTATCAGCCTCAGGTCAATCTCTCTCTCTCTCTCTCCTAATCTAAATGGAGAGGACGCCAGCCACGTCCTCTCCCTATCAATCTCAATGCACGTGTGAAAATGGCGGCGACGCGCGGCTCCTTATATAGAATCCGAGTCTCGCGAGAATCCGACAGCGTCATGATGACGTTCGGGCGCGCTCGGGTTAACCGAGCAAGGCGGGAAGATCCGAGTCGCTCGGACCCGTGAAAAAAAACATGAAGTTCGTGCGGGTTCGGATTCAGAGAAACCGAACCCGCTCATCTCTAGAAACCACTGTATTTCTTACAAGGCAGCGGCCCAATTAGAAAGAAACCCATTCTGGGTCTGTGTGCCATCGATAGCAACCCATTCTGGGTCTGTGTGCCATCGATAGCGGAGAACCATTGGATCTCTGCCGTCAATAGCAAAACCATCATCCATTAGCCATTAATCATCAATGCTTGATGGCCATCTCTACCTTGACACCCAAGTTTGAGATCCACTGAAGTAGGTGTCACAAAACTGTCCTGCAATGTCTTATGTCATTACATACTAACATTATTATAGTGTCACACAGCCATTCTAATTAAGTCGCCTGTGCTCAAACCTGCACTGTAAAGGCAGAGTTTAGGGAACCTTTGGTGTCACATGTTAAAGTAGCCTGTTATATTTGTAAATGTTATGTGCATTTTTATTTTCACTTTGATTGTCTTAAGGACTTTTGACCCTGTCGTACTTCTCACACTATCTGACTTTTCACCCTGTCAGCTTTCTGACTGTCGACCTAATTACTGTCTATCTTTTAACGGTCTATCAACTGCCTCCCCTACTAATACTTCTTGGAGTGCACACACCGCAAATAAAAAAAAACTCTAAAGGATAATATATTTGTTTTTGTTTTGTTTTTTCAGTCTAAAAAGAGGGGTCTTAGTGTTGAGGAGAAAAGAACGAAGATGATGGAGATATTTTTTGAAACTGTAAGTTTTGTTTGGTTACTTGGTTTTAGTAACAGAGGGGCAAATTTATTAAGCCTGGTGAAGTGATAAAGTGGAAGGTAGTAACGCACCAGCCAATCAGCTCCTAACTTCCTTGTTACAGGCTCGGTTTCAAAAATGACACTTAGGATCTGTTTGGCTGGTGTAACATAGTAACATAGTATCTGAGGTTGAAAAAAGACAATTGTCCATCGAGTTCAACCTATTTGTGGTGTCCTCTGCATGATGATTTGACTAAATAGTAACTATAATGCATGACTATGCACCATACCCCTGGATATCCTTATCCGATAGGAATTTATCTAACCCATTCTTAAAGGTGTTGACAGATTCCGCCATTACAACTCCCTCGGGCAGGGAATTCCAAACACGTATTGTCCTTACCGTGAAAAAGCCTTTACGCCGTATTGTGCGGAATCTCCTCTCCTCTAACCTGAGCGAGTGTCCACGAGTCCTCTGTGTTGATCTAACCAAAAACAGGTCCCGCGCAAGCTCTGAGTATTGTCCCCTTATATATTTGTAGATGTTGATCATATCCCCTCTTAGTCTCCGCTTTTCCAATGTAAACATGCCTAGTCTTTCAAGCCTTTCCTTGTATTCCATCGTCTCCATGCCCTTAATTAGTTTGGTCGCCCTCCTTTGTACCTTTTCAAGCTCCAGGATATCCTTTTTGTAGTACGGTGCCCAGAACTGTACACAGTATTCAAGGTGTGGCCTCACTAGTGATTTATATAATGGGAGTATAATACTCTCGTCCCTAGCATCAATACCCCGTTTTATGCATGCTAATATCTTATTAGCCTTCTTTGCTGCAGTCCTACTTTGGGTACTACTGCTTAGCTTGCTATCTATGAGGACACCTAAGTCCTTTTCCAGTACAGAATCCCCTAATTTTACCCCATTTAGTAGGTAGGTGTAATTTTTGTTCTTGTTACCACAGTGCATTACCTTACACTTGTCTGTGTTGAAGCGCATTCTCCATTTGGCTGCCCATGCTTCTAATTTAACTAAGTCGTTCTGAAGAGACTCGGCATCCTCCTCTGTATTTATAGCCTTACACAATTTGGTATCATCTGCAAAAATTGACACCATGCTCTCTAGACCTTCTGTTAGGTCGTTAATGAAAATATTGAACAATAGCGGTCCTAATGCTGAGCCTTGCGGCACACCACTTAGCACTTCAGTCCAAGTTGAAAAATATCCATTAACCACAACGCGCTGCTTCCTATTATCTAACCAGTTTTTGACCCAAGTGCATATTGTGCTTCCTAGCCCTGATTCTTGTAGCTTGTATATAAGTCTCATGTGTGGTACAGTATCAAACGCTTTGGCAAAGTCTAAAAAGATTACATCCACGTCTTTACCCTGATCTAGGTTTGCGCTTACTGTTTCATAAAAGCCAAGTAAGTTGGTTTGACAGGATCTGTCCTTCATAAACCCATGTTGATTCCTTTTAATGACCTTATTGGTTTCAAGGAACTTCTGAATACTATCTCTTAGAATACCTTCCAATACTTTCCCCACTATAGATGTAAGACTAACTGGTCTATAATTACCTGGTTCAGCTTTACTTCCCTTTTTGAATATAGGCACTACTTCCGCTATACGCCAGTCTTTGGGAACCATACCTGACATAACTGAATCCACAAAGATCAGAGATAGCGGTTTTGCCAGTTCAGAGTGAAGCTCCATTAGAACCCTTGGATGAATACCATCGGGCCCTGGTGATTTATTAATCTTTAAATGTTTTAATCGGTGACAGACTACTTCCTCGCTTAAATAAGTACCTATCAGTGTGATATTGTCCTTATTGAGATTGTGTGTCAGTCCCTGAATTGGGTCCTCTCTAGTGAATACTGTTGAAAAAAACTCATATAGTGTGTTCGCTATGTCATTATCATTTTTGCTTAAGACTCCCAACGTGTCCTTCAAAGGGCCTATACTCTCCTTTTTTTTTTTTTTTTTTATCACCTTCCACTTTATCACTTCACCAGGCTTAATAAATCTGCCCCACAGTCCTCAAGGACTAGCTCCACCCAAAATGTATATTTTGGCCAACATCCCCTTATCCAGACTAGCAGAACTGTAGGGGTATATAGTAGAAAACACTGCATGGAACACTCATGCCACATTCTTCTGTTCTCGGGCCCATAGCATGGTTCTGCTAGTTATCGGATGGAGGTGACTGTTAGCTAAAGGTGTTTTGGCTGGAGTGAGCCTTTAATGTGTCTTACAAAAACATATTTTCAATGTTATAAAAAATAAATTCTTAGAAACACTGAAAGTTCTCTAGCACTGAATCATTTGTTAGCAAACATGAACCGAGACCTACACTAAAAGCATAAAAATAATTTGCTAGTTTTGTAGAAATTGTACCTGCCGCTCTGTTTGGTCAGAATAGTAAAGGCAGGGGTGTGCCTATCGCTAGGAACATTTTTAGGAAGCTACTTCTGGAGCAGGCAAACAAACTCTATTAACTTAAAAACAAATAGAGGTCTGATGATGTAAATGTTTTAATAATTGTTAGAATTAAAAATAAACATTTACAATATACATTTTTTAAAGTGCAAACATCTACACAGTTGTTTATGCAGTTTGTATAACGGTGTGTACACACGATGAGATATTTGCTTGCGATTTTGACTATACAGGTAAAATCGCAAGGAAAGTTAGTGCAGATCGCAAGGTGAAAGTCCCTTTGCGATACCGATGCACGGTCCCGCAAGCTTAGATAGACTGTGCAGGCAAGTCAGTTTTGACTATCTAGTATAAAAGTATAGTCAAAATTGACAGCCAAAATCGCACATAGTCCATATCGCAAGCACAGTCATCTATGCTTGTGATACCGACCACAGTCCCCATCGCATAGTGAGAATCGGGCATAGCCCGAATCTCACCGTGTGTACACACTTTAAGTCATAGATATGCATTATTACAGTTTCACATCCCTCTCTAAAGGATATAATAAACCCATTTTCTCTGACGTCCTAGTGGATGCTGGGAACTCCGTAAGGACCATGGGGAATAGACGGGCTCCGCAGGAGACTGGGCACTCTAAAAGAAAGATTAGGTACTATCTGGTGTGCACTGGCTCCTCCCTCTATGCCCCTCCTCCAGACCTCAGTTAGATTTCTGTGCCCGGCCGAGCTGGATGCACGCACACTAGGGGCTCTCCTGAGCTCCTAGAAAGAAAGTATATGTTAGGTTTTTTATTTTACAGTGAGACCTGCTGGCAACAGGCTCACTGCAACGAGGGACTAAGGGGAGAAGAAGCGAACCTACCTGCTTGCAGCTAGCTTGGGCTTCTTAGGCTACTGGACACCATTAGCTCCAGAGGGATCGACCGCAGGACCCGTCCATGGTGTTCGTTCCCGGAGCCGCGCCGCCGTCCCAGAGGCTATATATGTGATAATTACCCCTGCCAGAATCCATAAAAAAGCGGGAGAAAAGTCTGCAAAAAAGGGGCGGAGCTATCTCCCTCGGCACACTGGCGCCATTTTCTCTTCACAGTGTAGCTGGAAGACAGCTCCCCAGGCTCTCCCCTGTAGTTTTCAGGCTCAAAGGGTTAAAAAGAGAGGGGGGGCACTAAATTTAGGCGCAATATTGTTTATACAAGCAGCTATTGGGGAAAATTCACTCAGTGATAGTGTTTATCCCTACATTATATAGCGCTCTGGTGTGTGCTGGCATACTCTCTCTCTGTCTCCCCAAAGGGCTGTGTGGGGTCCTGTCCTCAGTCAGAGCATTCCCTGTGTGTGTGCGGTGTGTCGGTACGGCTGTGTCGACATGTTTGATGAGGAGGCTTATGTGGAGGCGGAGCAGATGCCGATAAATGGGATGTCGCCCCCTGGGGGCCGACACCAGAGTGGATGGATAGGTGGAAGGTATTAACCGACAGTGTCAACTCCTTACATAAAAGGCTGGATGACGTAACAGCTATGGGACAGCCGGCTCAGCCCGCGCCTGCCCAGGCGTCTCAAAGGCCATCAGGGGCTCAAAAACGCCCGCTGCCTCAGATGGCAGACACAGATGTCGACACGGAGTCTGACTCCAGTGTCGACGAGGTTGAGACATATACACAATCCACTAGGAACATCCGTTACATGATCCCGGCAATAAAAAATGTGTTACACATTTCTGACATTAACCCAAGTACCACTAAAAAAGGGTTTTATGTTTGGGGAGAAAAAGCAGGCAGTGTTTTGTTCCCCCATCAAATGAGTGAATGAAGTGTGAAAAAGCGTGGGTTCCCCCGATAAGAAACTGGTAATTTCTAAAAAGTTACTGATGGCGTACCTTTTCCCGCCAGAGGATAAGTTACGCTGGGAGATATCCCCTAGGGTGGATAAGGCGCTCACACGTTTGTCAAAAAGGTGGCACTGCCGTCTTAGGATACGGCCACTTTGAAGGTACCTGCTGATAAAAAGCAGGAGGCTATCCTGAAGTCTGTATTTACACACTCAGGTACTAGACTGAGACCTGCAGATAGTGCTGCTGCAGCGTGGTCTGTAACCCTGTCAAACAGGGATACTATTTTGCGAACATAAGTCGTCGTCTTATATATGAGGGATGCACAGAGGGATATTTTGCCGGCTGGCATCCAGAATTAATGCAATGGCCATTCTGTCTGGAGGGTATTAGAGACCCGACACTGGACAGGTGATGCTGACTTTAAAAGGCACATAGAGCCTTATAAGGGTGAGGAATTGTTTGGGGATGGTCTCTGGGACCTCGTATCCACAGCAACAGCTGGGAAGAAAAAAATTTACCTCAGGTTTCCTCACAGCCTAAGAAAGCACTGTATTATCAGGTTACAGTCCTTTCGGCTTCAGAAAAGCAAGCGGGTCAAAGGCGCTTCCTTTCTGCACAGAGACGAGGGAAGAGGGAAAAAGCTGCACCAGTCAGCCAGTTCCCAGAATCAAAATTCTTCCCCGCTTCCTCTGAGTCCACCGCATGACGCGGGGGCTCCACAGGCGTAGCCAGGTACGGTGGGGGGCCGCCGCAAAAATTTCAGCGATCAGTGGGCTCGCTCACAGGTGGATCCCTGGATCCTTCAAGTAGTATCTCAGGGGTACAGGCTGGAATTCGAGGCGTCTCCCCCCCGCCGTTTCCTCAAATCTGCCTTGCCGACAACTCCCTCAGGCAGGGAGGCTGTGCTAGAGGCAATTCACAAGCTGTATTCCCAGCAGGTGATAGTCAAGGTGCCCCTACTTCAACAAGGACGGGGTTACTATTCCACACTGTTTGTGGTACCGAAACCGGACGGTTCGGTGAGACCCATTTTAAATTTGAAGTTCTTGAACACATACATAAAAAAATTCAAGTTCAAGATGGAATCGCTCAGGGCGGTTATTGCAAGCCTGGAGGAGGGGATTACATGGTATCCCTGGACATCAAGGATGCTTACCTACATGTCCCCATTTACCATCCTCACCAGGAGTTCCTCAGATTTGTGGTACAGGATTGCCATTACCAATTCCAAACACTGCCGTTTGGACTGTCCACGGCACCGAGGGTCTTTACCAAGGTAATGGCAGAAATGATGATACTCCTTCGAAAAAAGGGAGTTTTTAATTATCCCTTACTTGGACGATCTCCTTATAAAGGCGAGGTCCATGGAGCAGTTGTTGGTCGGAGTAGCACTATCTCGGGAAGTGCTACAACAGCACGGATGGATTCTATACATTCCAAAGTCACAGCTGGTTCCTACCACACGCCTGCTGTTCCTGGGGATGGTTCTGGACACAGAACAGAAAAAAAGTTTCTCCCGCAGGAGAAAGCCAAGGAGCTGTCATCTCTAGTCAGAGACCTCCTGAAACCAAAACAGGTATCGGTGCATCACTGCACACGAGTCCTGGGAAAAATGGTAGCTTCTTACGAAGCAAAATTCCATTCGGCAGGTTCCATGCAAGAACCTTTCAGTGGGACCTCTTGGACAAGTGGTCGGAATCGCATCTTCAGATGCATCGGCTGATAACCCTGTCTCCAAGGACCAGGGTATCTGTACTGTGGTGACTGCAGAGTGCTCATCTTCAAGAGGGCCGCAGATTCGGCATACAGGACTGGGTCCTGGTAACCACGGATGCCAGCCTTCGAGGCTGGGGAGCAGTCACACAGGGAAGAAATTTCCAAGGACTTTGGTCAAGTCAGGAGTCGTCCCTACACATAAATATTCTGGAACTGAGGGCCATTTACAATGCCCTAAGTCTGGCAAGGCCTCTGCTTCAAAACCAGCCGGTACTGATCCAATCAGACAACATCACGGCAGTCACCCATGTAAACCGACAGGGCGGCACAAGAAGCAGGATGGCGATGGCAGAAGCCACAAGGATTCTCCGATGGGCGGAAAATCACGTCTTAGCACTGTCAGCAGTGTTCATTCCGGGAGTGGACAACTGGGAAGCAGACTTCCTCAGCAGACACGACCGACACCCGGGAGAGTGGGGACTTCATCCAGAAGTCTTCCAACTGTTGTTAAACCGTTGGGAAAGGCCACAGGTGGACATGATGGCGTCCCGCCTAAACAAAAAACTAGATATTGCGCCAGGTCAAGGGACCCTCAGGCAATAGCTGTGGACGCTCTAGTGACACTGTGGGTGTACCAGTCGGTTTATGTATTCCCTCCTCTGCCTCTCATACCAAAGGTACTGAGAATAATAAGAATACGAGGAGTAAGAACGATACTCGTGGTTCCGGATGGGCCAAGAAGAGTTTGGTACCCAGAACTTCAAGAAATAATATCAGAGGACCCATGGCCTCTACCGCTCAGACAGGATCTGCTACAGCAGGGGCCCTGTCTGTTCCAAGACTTACTGCGGCTGCGTTGGACGGCATGGCGGTTGAATTCCGGATCCTAAAGCAAAAGGGCATTCCGGAGGAAGTCATTCCTACGCTGATAAAAGCCAGGAAAGAAGTAACCGCAAACCATTATCACCGTATTTGGCGAAAATATGTTGCGTGGTGTGAGGCCAGGAAGGCCCCAACAGAGGCATTTCAGCTGGGTCGTTTTCTGCACTTCCTACAGTCAGGAGTGACTATGGGCCTAAAATTGGGTTCCATTAAGGTCCAGATTTCGGCTCTGTCGATTTTCTTCCAGAAAGAACTGGCTTCACTGCCTGGAGTTCAGACATTTGTAAAGGGAGTGCTACATATTCAGCCCCTTTTTTGTGCCTTCTGTGGCACCTTGGGATCTCAACGTGGTGTTGAGTTTCTTAAAATCACATTGGTTTGAGCCACTTAAAACTGTGGATTTGAAATATCTCACAGGGAAAGTGGTCATGTTATTGGCCTTGGCTTCGGCCAGGCGTGTGTCAGAATTGGCGGCTTTGTCATGTAAAAGCCCTTATCTGATTTTCCATATGGATAGGGCAGAATTGAGGACTCGTCTCCAGTTTCTCCCTAAGGTGGTATCAGCTTTTCACTTGAACCAACCTATTGTAGTGCCTGCGGCTACTAGGGACTTGGAAGATTCCAAGTTACTGGACGTAGTCAGGGCCTTAAAAATTTATATTTCCAGGACGGCTGGAGTCAGGAAAACTGACTCGTTTTTTATCCTGTAGGCACCCAACAATGGGTGCTCCTGCTTCTAAGCAGACTATTGCTCGCTGAATTTGTAGCACAATTCAGCTGGAGCATTCTGCGGCTGGATTGCCGCATCCTAAATCAGTAACAGCCCATTCCACGAGGAAAGTGGGCTCATCTTGGGCGGCTGCCCGAGGGGTCTCGGCTTTACAACTTTGCCGAGCTGCAACTTGGTCAGGGGCAAACACGTTTGCTAAATTCTACAAATTTGATACCCTGGCTGAGGAGGACCTTGAGTTCTCTCATTCGGTGCTGCAGAGTCATCCGCACTCTCCCGCCCGTTTGGGAGCTTTGGTATAATCCCCATGGTCCTTACGGAGTTCCCAGCATCCACTAGGACGTCAGAGAAAATAAGATTTTACTCACCGGTAAATCTATTTCTCGTAGTCCGTAGTGGATGCTGGGCGCCCATCCCAAGTGCGGATTGTCTGCAATACTTGTATATAGTTATTGCCTAACTAAAGGGTTATTGTTGAGCCATCTGTTGAGAGGCTCAGTTATATTTCATACTGTTAACTGGTATAGTATCACGAGTTATACAGTGTGATTGGTGTGGCTGGTATGAGTCTTACCCGGGATTCAAAATCCTTCCTTATTGTGTCAGCTCTTCCGGGCACAGTATCCTAACTGAGGTCTGGAGGAGGGGCATAGAGGGAGGAGCCAGTGCACACCGGATAGTACCTAATCTTTCTTTTAGAGTGCCCAGTCTCCTGCGGAGCCCGTCTATTCCCCATGGTCCTTACGGAGTTCCCAGCATCCACTACGGACTACGAGAAATAGATTTACCGGTGAGTAAAATCTTATTTTTTATAGTGCCTTCCCCCCACACTGTCCTTATTGCTTTATGCCAGGTACTGTAGTATTTTGTTTCATTTGTTTATGACATAATAGATCTTTTTATAACAACATGCTACCTAGAATGTCATTGTGTGGTACAAATAGTGGCCAAGTGGTATAATTCAGTGCAAATAGTATCATATTCAACAAAGTTACCAGAAATATATTCTACGTTTGAGTCTTTACTCATATTTTAAGTACTGAGAGGAACTGTAAATGTGCATCGTAAAGTAGCAAATGTATGTTTTTTATGTATGTTTGGGTTTTTTCAAGTCAGTGTGTTGTCCATTTCTTTCAGTCTTCTGCAGTATTTTTCTGAACACTATTTAGCAGACAAATACTGTCCAACTTCTGTGCTGTAGAAGTCCAGAGGATTTTTTTTTTATAACTTTGTTAAGGCCAGATCTATAATATGAAATAATCTTTCATAATAGAACCACATTATCTAGTGTAGATAAAATAGAAGCATTTCCTGTATTTACTGGTTCTCTTCAATGGGGAGTCATAAACTATATTTTCAATACTAAACAATAATTTATATACAGGTACTGATGTAAACATCCAGCACATAGAACAAGAAGCATCACTTCTTTTTATCTTTGAATACTGCAGTTTCATCCAGCATGTGGAATTAGAAGCTGTAGTGCGCATTTATGCATAACTGTCTTAAGACATAGTAAAAGAGACCAGGCAGTCTTCAGATTGGCACAATGTCACACAATGAAGCTTACTGAAACTTCTGGTATTCTTCTTTCAGCAATAACAGTTCCAGTGTTGACATTTCTGATTACAGTGGATTCAGGCAGCGGTTGTCTGAATGTGGCTCTTGGGGTGCCAGTTGGACTGCACTCCTTTTAGACCATAACAAATATTGTACACCTATGATTTGTACAGAGGACACACATTTTCTTTTCTGTGACTATGGCCATGGACACATAGCAGTCGTTATATCCATAAACCCTCCATCCAGAACGGAAGAGATGTATACTTGCACAGAGATCATTGATCTTTATTTAGTAACAGACTGGCTGCACAGATGGGGGTTTTATAGAAACAGATGTCATAGCAGGGCTGTGGGAAAGTAGAACATGTTCTTATTTCCTCCCATTCCTTCTCAGCAATCAGTCTGCATTAGGAGCCTGTGTGCATGGCCTGTCCTTTACTCTGTGGACATCAATAATATCTATTTGTTCTTCGTCTCTGTCCTCATAAACTGAAAGAGAGCAGAGGCCAAAATAAAATGATTGTGTGTGCATGGTCTTTGGCTGTGCCCCTGATTTTTTTCTTTTAGAGAAATTCATAAGTGCTCAAGAACTTTACCCTACACATAGACATCAGTGGGATCTCCTTCCTGCCACACTATCTCCTGCTGTACAAATACAGTGTGCAGTGTTTTCTAAGTGTGAGCATTAAGACTTTCCATTGCGGACTGTGGGCCTAATTCAGACCTGATCGCTGCTGTGTGTTTTCACACAGCAGCCTATCAGGTCTGAACTGCACATGCGCCGCCGCCGCAGTGCGCTGGCACATGCCAGAGAGCCGACGGCCGTCTCAGCCTGATTGATGGGCAGAGGCGGTAGCTGGGCGGGCCTGTAGCGTTTGGCCGCCCATTTAGGGGCGCAATCCAGGCAACGCAGGCGTGCCTGGACTGTGCGCGGGGCGGGCCGCGGCAGCTGCATGATGTCGCACGTAGCCACTGTGACCCTGACAGCGACGAGTAGCTCCCTGCAGGAGCTGCGCTGGTAGGGAGCTACTCTTCAGGTACAAAAGCATCGCATATCTTTTGTACTTGTGCGGCGGGTATGGGCCTGACATGCGGGGCGGACTAGCCCTGTGCTTGGGTGTCCCCCCGCATGTCAGGGAAGCTGATCGTAGATGTGCTAGATTTAGCACCTATACGATCAGGTCTGAATTAGGCCCTGAGTGCACTGTGTAGAGGCCCGTACACACTAGCCAACATAGCAAACAATATCATTTACTATATTGCCTATTGTGTATGCTGCTGACAACGGCACTAGGGAGGCCAATCCTGGGATCGGGATCCTGTGATTTAAGGCCAAATTCAATCCCAGGATTGGAAGCTCCAATCCCAGAGATTGAGGGATCAGTTCTGAGCGTCCTCAGGACGCTCAGACGCTGCCCGAATCCACAGCGCATCGTGAGAGGTCACGCTGCGGCGTCACATGCCTCTGGGAGCCGCCGGGAGAGCAGCTGCCTCTGGTGTTTGGTGAGTTATGTGTGCGGCGAGGGGGGCGGCCACACAGGGAACTGGGGATCCCGGGATTGAAAAAATAGCCCGAGATTGGCCTCCCTAAACGGCACCCTCGGTGTCGGTCATGCATACAGCACAATTTGAACTCACTGTCCAAAACTGCATGCCTGGCCCGCTCGCGGCATGACGTCACTGTGCGATACCGCACAGTGTGTCTGCCTACATCGGGCGTCCCAGACCGGGATGGGGACACACTAGGCGATGTAGCTCTAACTGTAACTCTAACAAGTAATTTGAAAGCAGATATTACTTGCTTGATTAACACTCTGCTCTGTTTACATGCGGACTTACCCACTTACTATCTGCTGCTTGTTGGACTAACATCTTGAAATAGTTATATGTGGGTTTAATAATAATCATACATCTGATTATGCTTGCTAAATCTGTGATATTGAAAGCATAGTAAATTTTATGATTTGATCCTCATCGGGACTGTGGTAAAATATAGTACATATGGATGCTAATTTTATGGTACTAATGTGCTTTATCTAGATTCCGTATCTGGAATTATTTTAAATACTTGGTATTGTTTTATATCTGTTATTATTATTTGTATATTGATACTGGCCAGTATCTTACTGTATTAATTGTGTATATTTCAAAGTAAAAATTAATTTTATACAAAGTGAGAAGCGCTGTCTTATTGGTTGTCTGGTTTTCTTTACATTTTGGGGAAATTAGGATCAGTTCCCCGAGATCAGCTGCTCTCACTTTGTAAGTCACAGCGCCAAGTGTATATATTGGTATCACTCTATAAGACTTTGCTGATGTGTTACACCGGTATAAGATAATTTAAGGAAGGTTGAAAAACTTCTCTATTGTTTTTCTGCTTGCAGAAGGATGTATTCCAACTAAAGGACCTAGAGAAAATTGCCCCAAAGGAGAAGGGAATTAGTAAGTTTATTTCTATAATGACTTATGTATTTATGTTTCCATAGCCGTATTTTTAAGATTCAAAGGGGGCTTGGGGGTCATTCCGACCTGTTCACATGCAGCGGCTTGTCGCTGCGGTGCGAACGGGTCCGCAATGCACTTGCGCAGCAGCCGCAGTGCGCGTGCACGACGTTGCCCGGCGACAGGGGTTACCGGGTTACGTCGCGTCCTACGAAGGAAGCGGTTGCAGAGCCGACCGCAAAGGAGATTGACAGAAAGAAGGCGTACCTGGGCGGATCCGGACCGTTGGAGACTGTTTTCGGGGAGTGGAGAAGAAAACACAGACGTTTCCAGCAGAACGGAGGGTGGATGTCTGACGTCAAAGCCGGCCCCAGCATCGCAGGGATCGTCGCACAGGGTAAGTATGTCCAGGCCTAGTCTACTTTTGCTTGAATTTTTTTTAGCTTAGCAGGGCTGCACATGCGATCGCAGCCCTGCTAAGCTAAAATACACTCCCCCATAGGCGTGGACTAGTTGATCGCAGCAGCAGCAAAAAGTTGCTGGCTGCGATCAACTTGGAATGACCACCTTGGTCCGCACATTATAATGTCCAAATACATTTAAGCACTTAACTGGCTAATATTTTTATACAAATGTTTCTTTATTGAAGCATGACAAATACGAGTACAGAATCAATTAATTACTTGCAATATAAATACAATATAACAAAAAATGGTGTCAACAAGGACATAAGCCTGACAAAATGGTGTGAACCCGGATCCACATCCCTCACTTCCTTCCTTACACATTTATGAGAAGAAAAAAAAAAAGGTAACTAAGGCAGAGGTTAACCATGATCTAATCATTGGTGAGGGAAATCTTGAGAATAGACATGTCTTTCATACCATAGCATGGTCTTAAAACACTTCCAAATTTGTTCCTTGAGTGATTGGGAGAGGGTCTCTATGTAACTTTCCCATGTCTCGAAAAATCTCTCTGAGAACCACTCCTTTTGTAACGACGCCTCCATCCACTCCATTCTAAAGATATGAAAGGCAGAATTCACATTTCAAGGATACATTTCTTAGCTACAGCTGGATGATAGGTCGACACAGTCAAAAGGTCATTAGGTTCAAATGGTCAACACAAGTTTTATTTTTTATTTTCTTTCATTTGTTTTTGTTTTTTCATTTTCTTCAACTTTTTCATCATTTACCATCCATGTGGACTACAATTGGGAATAGTAACCTGTGCTGAAGTTAGGCACGTTGCCCGAAGCGTGGCAAGTGAAGCGAGTCCGCGTGGGTACGTTTCCACTAATTTGGTTTTCAAATGGTTAAATGTACAAAAGGACACAAAAAAATCCAACCATTTTTATGATCAACCTAATGATCCACACCCAGCAAGGGGCAGGTGATCCTAAATATCGCTTATGACTCACTGCTGACTTGGGGAGGCAGAATAAGCAGGGGGAGGTGCGGCTGCTGCAGTGCAATCAGCAGCTCAGGTTATAGGATAGGAACACTTACCAGCCTATCTCAATCACGGTATCCGTTCACATGGTCGACCATGTTATGGTCGACAGTCATTAGGTCGACCACTGTTGGTCGACATTGACATGGTCGACATAGACACATGGCCGACACATGAAAAGGTCGACATTAGTTTTTTTCTTTTGGGGAACTTTTCCATACTTTACGATCCACGTGGACTACGATTGGAACGGTAATCTGTGCCGAGCGAAGGCACCATGCCAGAAGCATGGCGAGCGAAGCGAGCCATGCGAGGGGACGCGGTGCACTAATTGGGGTTCCCAGTCACTTTACGAAAAAAAGACACCAAAAAAAGTTAAAAAACTCATGTCGACCTTTTCATGTGTCGACCTTTCACGTGTCGACCATTTTCATGTGTCGACCATGTGTCCATGTCGACCATGTCAATGTCGACCAATAGTGGTCGACCTAATGACTGTCGACCATAACATGGTCGACCATTCATACCGGAGCCCTCAATCACCACCCTTGTATGAATAATAAATCCATGAACTGGTTCTCAGCTTACACAATCCTGTCAGGATTTCATTTTGCAGTGGATAACATACAGTTGAAAAGAAAATAATATATATAGTGCAATAAGATAAAGATAAAATGTGCACAAAGTTTTAGTCAGTGCAATATCCTACTGATGAAGTCCTGGTGAAGAGAAGAAAGACGAAACGCATTGAGGCTGTTTCGCACTCCTGCTCTGGAATCCATATGCTGGTGTCTTTCCTTGAGCTTAGATAAGCTTTTATTGCACTAACCAAAAATATGTGCACATTTTATCTTGTAAGCTTAACTTATTATTTTTTGTGTTTGTGTGTAATACATTTTATAAAAACATTGCTCTATATATTTTTTTTTCTTTTTCAACTGTATATTATCCATTGGGATAGGCGCATTTTGCCACTTTTTTACTAATTGCCTGCTTTGTGTTCCCTGGACTCCACTCGGCTGTAGAGGGACTCGCCGTCGGGGGGAAAGCTGCGGTGCCTGGCCTGGCCACAGGAACCTTCACCGCCTGCTGCCGGGAGCACCAACACAGATCAGCAACTTAGTTGCTTCCAGGAGGAGAAGCAGGAGAAGCATTACCTGCAATCCTCCCCATTCCAAGCACCACCGGCCCACTCCCACATCCGCGGCACCACCGCAGCCGCCCCTATCCCAAACACGATGGATCCGAACCACCTCCCCCACATGCGGTACCCATGCACCTGCCCCTTCCCCACACGCAGCACCCCCCCCCCCCCATCCACCCCTCCCCCACCCACGATTGCTCCGGATCCCCTCCCCTACCTGCAGTGCAGCCCAGTGTCAGTGCATTGAACACTGCTCTCAACTCCAACACATTGATTGGTAAGTGAGCTTCTGCCAGGCTCCATCACCCCTGGAATGAGTGTGGGTTGGTTACAGCTCTCCAGCCGTGGAGGCTGACATCTGTTGTGAGCAGCACCTAGTTGGGGATCCAGAAGGGTCATCCCCTGTCCTGCTGCTGGTTGTGGAGACACCAAGTCAGTGAAAGTCTAACATCCGGAGTCAGAGTTACCATTTTTGACTTGATGTAAATATGCTGACCATTCCACTTGCCAAGAATCAGCCGCGAAACTGTCCAAATCGACCATGTTGAACGTGGACACCATCAGACCGAGAACCTGCATTGCTGAATGAACGGACGCTCGAGGACGGTGAAGGACCTGGCATATTTTGTTCCTCAGGTACAGTTCTTGATTGGTGCTAGGAAAAGTAATTGACTTAGAGAGTCCAGAAGTGCTCCCAGGTGTAACATCCGCTGTGACGGTATAAGGGAGGACTTTTTCCAATTTATCAGCCATCCGTGACATTGCAGGAAGTCTACTGCAAGTTTGAAATGACGGAGGAGAACCTCGCGTGAGTTCGCCAGAATAGCAGGTCGTCCAGGTAGGGAAAATTCTGATTCCCAGACGATGAAAGTATGCTGCCATGACCTTGGTAAATACCCTGGGAGCCGTAGCTAGGCCAAATGGCAGTGCCTGGAACTGATAATGTTGGTTGCAAATAGCAAACCACAGGAATCGCTGATGCGAGAGTGCAATAGGAATATGCAGGTATGCATCCTGTATATCCAGGGAAACCATAAAGTCCCCAGGCTCCATGGCCAAAACTATGGATCGCAGGGTTTCCATGCAAAACTTGGAAACTTTCACAAACCTGTTTAAGGATTTGAGATTGGGAATCGGCCAGTGGGACCTGTTGGGCTTTGGTACCAGGAATAGGATCGAATAGTAGCCTCTTCCCCGTTGAGACTGAGGAACTGGTACTATCACCCCAGAGTGTAGAAGCAAGTTGACCACGTTTTTTTTAATTTTTTTATAATTTCTTTTTATTGAAGCATCATTGGGTCAGTTCAACAACATTGTGGTACATCGGTTCAACATTTGCAAAAAGTAGGTCCATCAGCATACAGTATCACATGTATCAAATTATCGTGCTATCATTAAATAAAACATTTTCACATTAATGTTGTAAAGCACATTTGTATTCATCTATCCACGTTAGATGAGAATAAAAGTCAAATCAAACATAATCTATGTGAATGTCTGCCGTGCCACCAGAGCCCCACCCCTCCCCCCGTCATCACCCCGGACACTTCATGTTTTGCATAAAATACCCCATCCGAGATCTGACACCAACTAAATTGTAATATCACAGAGAAATCGGAGGGTCATTAGCGGCCACCTGCGTCATATACCATACTGTATCTTTAAAGCTGTTATGGATTTGGGTCCTTAACGGAAGTGATAGGGTAGCTATATATGACTCCCATGTTAGAAAGAACCTCTCAACTTTGTTTTCTCTATCCAGCACCACCTCCACCCACTGCATTCTAAATAGATAGTGTAGTTTAGCTTTAAAAAGTGCCAACAGTGGCTGAGAGGGTTGTAACCAAGTCTGTAAAATGGTTTTGCAGGCCGCTGCTCCTATAGCCAGCAAGAGCCTCTTGCCCCCGTGTGATGTACGGATATTAGGGGGGAGCATACCAAACAGGGCCCATTCAGGTGTCATAGGGATATAGCTGACCAAGTTATCAGCCGAATATTTCCTGACCTGCGTCCAAAAACCTCGAATTACGGGGCACTCCCAAAGACAGTGAAATAAATCCGCTGAGTTAGCTCCACATTTATAACAGTTGGAATTTAGTGAATTGCCTATCAAGAAACTTCTGTTAGGGGACAAGTAAGCTCTATGCAGTATGTTTAGAAACATAGTTGTATATGGAGAGTAAGGCAATAGAGCACATGCTCTGGTGTGAGAACGAAGTATATCATTTGATGATATGTTTGGAAGTCGTGAAAGCCATGGAGCTAGGTTCGTAGAGGATTTGTCTGGTATAAACACTTGCCGTATGCAATTGTACGTTAAGGAAATGGCTTTTTGTGTCAAGCTTTGATTTTGTAGTAATGTGTCTAGTGGGTTGTTCCAGTCCAACATTGTGAAGGGACGTATAGTAGAGCTAATATAGTGTTGGGCCTGTAAAAATGCAATAGGGTAGGCCGCCACCCAGGGGTGTCGTTCCCTAGCTTCCTGGAACGCGGAAGGCCTCTTTGCCGATGCACAGACCAAATCCCTCACGGTCCCCACACCCAGGGCCTGCCAGCTAAAAAATGGGTTGGAAGCCTGCCCATTCTGAAATTCAGGATTATCTACAAAGGTGAGAAAGAGAGATTTGTATGCGTTTAATCAAAATTTGTGTCTTAGTACATGCCAAGTTTTCCTGGTGTGCCAAAGTAGTGGGTTATCACGTATTACCGATGAGATTTCGCAGTCATGTACGTGAAGAAAACTTGTAAGGTTAATTCCTTCCAAAAATTCCTTTTCTAGTGATGTGTTCGCATAAAGATCTCGGCCATTTAGCCAATCTTTAATGTATCTGGTGTGCGCTGCGTATGAGTATAATTGGACATCAGGAAAATTTATCCCCCCATTATTTTTCATTTGTTGTAGCTTGTTTAGTCCTATCCTCGGGTGTTTACCCTTCCAAATAAATTGTCTAAAACTACGGTTAATCGACTTTACGTCTCTGTTCGAGATAACATAAGGGAGTGCCTGTATTAAAAACATCAATTTTGGGAATGAAATCATTTTTATAAGGTTTGCTCTACCTAAGTATGACAACCATAGCCCCTTCCATCCGTCTAACTCTGATGCTATAGAACGAATAACAGTGGAAAAGTTGAGACTGTAAAGGAGAAAGGGATTATGTGAGATTTTAACCCCAAGGTAAGTAAAGTGTTGATGTGCCCACATTATTGGGATAGTGGATTTAAAAGGAACGCGAGAGGGGGGAGTTCCAAGACGCAGCGCCACCGATTTAGACGTATTGACTTCAAAGCCGGATACCCTTCCATACTTAGTCAAGAGAGAGAATATCCTATCTAGGGATTCTACTGGGTCCCCAACAAACAACAAAATGTCGTCTGCAAAAGCGGTTAACTTTATTTCCTTTTGACCAATCTGAATTCCCTTAAAGTAATCTCCCCCTTGAAAAAGTCTAAGTAATGGATCTATAGCTAAGTTGAATAAAATAGGGGAAAGGGGGCAACCCTGTCTGGTACCCCTAGACATCATTATAGGGTTACTACTGTATCCATTTATTACTAGAGAGGTGGAGGGAGTGGTATAGATGTATTTTATAAGATTAATGAACACTGGATCGAATTGCCGTGCATGAAGGATTCCAAACAAGTGTGGCCATAAAACAGTATCAAACGCTTTGGTCGTATCCA
Organism: Pseudophryne corroboree; assembly: GCF_028390025.1. Classification (NCBI taxonomy): domain Eukaryota; kingdom Metazoa; phylum Chordata; class Amphibia; order Anura; family Myobatrachidae; genus Pseudophryne; species Pseudophryne corroboree. The sequence continues at coordinate 977,185,903 of NC_086444.1, read as the reverse complement.
AATTCAAGAGAATATTTTGGGTGTGTGATTCTCCATGAGATTTTACTACCGCTGCTATCGCTGTTCGAATTCCTTTGACTAGATGTTTATGGCGAACAAATCCCAACTGGTGGTCAGTGAGAATTTGCGGAAGCAGCAGCTGGAGTCTATCCGCCATAATTTTGGTTAGTATTTTAATGTCTGTGTTAAGTAGCGTAATTGGTCTATACGAATCGATTTGCTGGGGATCGCGCTGTGGTTTGGGAATCATGATTGTGTTTGAGTTGTTGAAATGAGGAAAAAATGTACTGTTGTGTAGAATTTCATTAAACAGTTCACCCAAAGCAGGTGCTATGTGTCCCTGAAGTATTTTGTAATATTCATTAGATAACCCATCTGGGCCTGGTGATTTGTGTAATTTTAGCTTCGAAATGGCATTAGTTATTTCTTCAAGTGTGATGTCCTGTTTGAGTGCTTCATTTTGTGAATTAGACAATTTGGGAAGGTTTGCTTCAGACAAAATACTATCATGTAATGTCTGATCAAATGGACGTGCATCGTACAGATTAGAAAAGTATGCTTCGAAGTGTGCTAGGATACGTGAGGTTGTTGTGTCAATGGAAGATGAGTTCGGGTCTTTAATGGCAGTGATCAATCTCTTTGGGGCGCTCAGTTTGGACATGGTGGCCAACAATCGTCCGGTTTTATTGCCCCACCTAAAGTATTTAGATTTGGAGAAAGTCAAATCGCGCTGTGCCTGGGACAGCAGAAAATCATCCAACATCTGTCTTGCCTGTGTGTATAACTGTCTATTATCTGGGGAAGGGGAATCTATGTATGTTCGCAAAGCAGCCGTCAGTGAAGCATGAAGAGCTTGATATTGCGCAGAGACTTTCTTTTTCCGTTTGGAGATATACTCCATTATGCTTCCTCTCATAGTAGCTTTAGATGCTCCCCAGAATATAGTTGGTTTCTCCCAAAAATCAATGTTGTCGTCAGTAAAAGTCATCCAACTATTTGTTAGAAAAAGACGAAAGTCTTCCGATTTATATAAGTAAGTCGGGAATCTCCAAGGCTTAAAGTTCCCGGCTGACGTAGATCTGGTGAGATGAAGTGTAATTGGGGCATGGTCGGAGACCAAGATGTTATGGATGTCTGCTTTTAGAACACGTGACACCAAGGGGTCACCTATGAGAAAGGAGTCTATTCTAGACCATGAGCCATGTACTGTTGAGAAAAAGGTATAAGAATGGTCAGTTGGGTTAAAGAGCCTCCAAATGTCACTAAGCTGTAGTGTTGTCTTGAGGAAATGTCTTTGTGTGTAAGAAGCTGATGAAGGGTTCTGTGGGACAGGCTGTTTATCGATCCTTGGGTCATCTACTGAATTAAAGTCTCCCGCAAGTACTAGGAGACCATTCTGTCGCTGCGCTAGGGTTTGAGCCAAGGATTGTAAGAACTCTGAGGTTGATACATTAGGTGCATAGATATTAACTAGTGTGTAATTTGTTCCCCATATGATTGTGTCTAAAATTATAAATCTTCCTTCAGAGTCAAGTATAGAATTAGTGATAGAATATTGGACATCTTTCTGAAATAGGATCGACACTCCCCTGGTTTTGTTGCGGAATTTAGATGAAACGCATTCGCCCAGCCATGGAGCCCGCAGTGTCGATTCGCCTCCCGCCTCCCAATGTGTCTCCTGCAGAAATATAACATCTGGATGAAATTTGCGTAAGTGGTTCACCACTCTCTTTCTCTTAATGGGAGAGTTGAGGCCTCCCACATTCCAGGACACCAGCTTTAGAGGAGCAGGGGTATTCAAAGAGGGGATGGGTTGAGGATTAGATTGCATTATCCGATACCCATTTTGGGAAACCGTCTTGCCGTGTGATATGTGCATGTTGGAAGAACCCCTCCGTCCCAGCCATCGGAAGGGGTCGAGTAACTAGGGGGACAGGGGGAGGGTGTAGGCCCCGGCAGCTCCGACTTAACAAACAAATAATGCTTCAATTCACATTTTCTAAATTTTCCGTAATCGAACATCTTAAGGGTGGCCAATACGCTTAGAGCATTGACACCCATGAACATATACCAAAAAAACATGAGAAGTAGAAGAACAAAAACAAAATAAAAACCAAACATCAGGTCATCTCGAGTAGCCTTGTAATATCTACTGGCATTATATCTAAATATGCATTGTTAAATCAACCACTGTATAATTAGCGATCAGATGGTCCCCCTGCATGAAATACCCTATCAAAGTGTGTTTTAGCCAATGTCGGGTCAGAGAAAAATACGTCGCGGCCATTTTCCTGCACCCGCAGTTTAGCCGGGTATAATAGTTGGAATCGTGTACCGCTGTCATGGAGTAATTTGCATACTTCTACAAATTCCTTCCTTTTTTGGGAAACAGAGGCCGAAAAATCTTGGAAGATTAAAATTTTTGACCCATTTACTTCTAATCGTGAGATTTTACGATAAGCACCCAGAGTTGCCTCTTTCATGCGGTAGTCTAAGTATTTGGCTATAACAGGCCGTGGTCTAACCGCCGAATCGGGTCTTTCTGGTCCCAATCTGTGTGCCCGTTCAATGTGCCCTAGGTAAGGGGAATCTTGGGTCCCTAGTTCTTTGGGGAGGTCAACTGTGAGGAACTCAAGGAGTTTAGGACCCCTAACCGTTTCAGGGATGCCAATGAAACGGAGATTATTTCGTCTATGACGATTTTCCATATCATCAACCTTAGCCTGGAGATTTTGGATGGAGGAGGTCTGGGTATCCACCAGTCGTTGTATTGAATCTACACGGTCCTCCGAATCACTGGTCCTTTGCTCCAAGGAAGCAATACGAGTAGTATTGGTATCTATTTTAGCTAAGGCCGCATCGAATGCAGTTTATAAGGTTTCTAATTTTTTATCAATTAATGGCATGATAATTTTTGAAATTTCCTGGGCTGTTTCTGCGGCCGAGGGAACCTTTGGGACCTGAGTGGGAGAGGAGGGGGCGCTTAAAGAATCATCCTCTTCTGAGTTATGCACTGGAGAAGAAGGAGCAGTAGCTCGTCCTTGGTTATTTTTGGATTTCCCCGTCCTTGTGTTCGCAGAAGAATGTTGGGATTTTTGGGAATTTGTTCTGTTATAATATTTATCCATTGTTCTCTACCTCTGTCACTATTTGCAGTTGATTTGAGCAAAAGGAATATCTGCCTTTGCAGTAAATGTTTGCAGGTTCAAAAAAGGCTACTCGAAATATATAAGCTGGCCTACATGCCGTTTGGAGGATCTACTAAATAAGAAAGAATTCTCAGTGGAAAGACTATAAGACTGTAGGATCACACTGCTGTTATGTTATGTTTCAAACTCAATCAAATAATATACACGGCTATTTGTCAGAGAGACACCAAATGTCGCTGTTGCATAGGCTGTGTGTTCCACCTATATATGCTATATGGTAAATTCGTCCAGTTCAAGCATGTATCCTTAACCTCAGCTTATAGCAAGGCAATGAGTGGATTATTGAGATTTTAGAATGCTAGGCACACTGAAAAAATCCTTTGTGCACAACCTCCCAAGCATTGTTATACGCCCACCACGGCTGAGACCCCGCCTACTGGTAACTCGGGCAAAAGGGTTATCTGCTTATGCAGTACTTGTGTGCAGATTTGAAAAAGACCACTCAAAAGATTAAGTTAGACCTACATGCTGGGCGAAGGATACATTGAACACGAAATAACTCTTAATGTAGTAACAATAAGACTGAAGGGTCCCACTGCGGTTGTGTTATGTTTCAAAATCAATCAAGCAATATACACAGCCGTTTGTCAGAGAGACACTAGATGTCTCTTATTGCCCAAGCTACATGTACTACCTGCTCATCCTATATAGCACATTTTAGAGCACTGGTATAGCTCAAACATGCATCCTGAGTAACATCCCATAACAAAGCGATGAGTGAATTGTTGATAAAAGCTACTTAAGTCTACTTAGTAGATCAAGTTAGGCCTGCATGCTGCGTGAAGGATACATTGAATAAGAAATAGCACTTGATGGAAAAACAATAAGACTGTAAGATCACACCGCAGTTATGTTATGTTTCAAAATTAATCAAGTAATATACACAGCTATTCGTCAGAGAGACAGTAGACGTCGCTGTTGCATAGGCTGCGTGTACTATCTATATAACCTGTATAACAAACTTTATAGGACTAGTGATTTTCAAACAAGCATCCTCAACCTCAGCTCATAAGAGATCAGTGAGTGGATTATTAGCGTTTGAAACTCTAGGTATACAGAAAAACCCTTTGTGTACAGACCCCTAAGGAGTACCATCCACCTGTAACAGCTGAGTGTGGATGAACAGAGTAAAATATATGCAGTTCAAGCTGCCTTGAGGATAGGGTTATATGTCTCAGCGTAGCGCCAAGAAGGAATTACAGGCATGTAAAGTACCTCAAAAGCCCAACAGTCAAACCTGCCCCGTTGTAGGCTTGGGCCAGCAGAGCTTAAGTTTATATCCAGAGTCCTGTATATGTCCGAGGGTAGCAATGAAACCCTTCTAAAAAAAAAAGAATAGAGAAGGTAGCAGGGAGGGAAGATAGAATATTTGGTAAGGTGATGTAGGGTGGGGTATGGAAAACACAGTAGGTAGGGAGGTTCAAAGAAATGGGAAGGTTGAGAAAAGGATGTTAGTTAAGAGATAGACAAACAATATTAGTACCCTGCAGGGGTAGAGATGCAGCCAAATAGCCAGGGTCCTTCTCACTTCCAGCAGCACCGCGTCAGCTCCCCCAATCTCGGCAACACGACCCCGGAGGGTAGTTCAGACTGGGGCAAAGTAGAGGTAAGCGGCTCCCTCTCCTCACTTCAGCATGCAGTCGGCCCGGGGACTTCCATGAAGATTCGTCTGCAGGGTTATGAGAGAGCACAGCGTGCTCGGAGATCCGCCAAGCCCACTCTCCGTCCGCCTCAGGGTCCACCGCCGCTCCACAGGGCCGCCAGCACAGAGTCGCCCGAGTCGCCTGAGCGTTCCACTCCGTTAGTTCCCCTTTGGAAGAATATCAGCCGGTCCGGGATTCGTGTGGCAGAGACAGCGCAGGGAGCCGCTCCAGCGTTTTCCCCGACAGGGTATCACGGGGAGAGGGGGGGGGGGAGACGGGCCGCGCTTCTCCCTCCGGTGATCAACCCGGCAAGTCCGGACCTCGATGCCGGCAGACCGCGGGATGACAGGGGATCCAACAAGCGGGGGTAAGCGGCCTAGGGGACGTCGACCGCCAGGAGTAGGCCCGACCGTGGTGGGTCCACGGGGAGGCAGCGCTGTCGCCGAAGGCGTCTTATATGCACCTCTTCACTGTCGCCGTTCCGGAGCTGGGGAGACATCCACGTCAAGCCTCAGTGGCAATAGGGCTAGGCTGGAGATGCAGCAGCTCCACTTCAAGCAGCACCGCGTCTCCCGATATCGGCGTCACGCCACAGGGTACTGGGGAGGCCCGACACACTGCAGGCCAGATTCCGGGTGAAATATAGCTGCAAAGTTCCCAATTTTCAGTTCTGCTGAAACAGCAGGATCCCCTTTACTCACAGGGGGAGGTGAGACCCCAAAATCAGCAAGTTTAAGCAAAGATGCAGTCAGATTGTAGAGAGGGGGAACGGAGCTTGTCTAAAATGCGGCCACCTTGATGCACCGCCCACCGGAAGTCCGACCACGTTTTTTTTTTAGTATCTGAGCCTTTTCCTGATCTGATGGAAGGCCCATGGTGAATTACTGTTGAGGGGGGTGACCCTTGAACGAGATGGCATACCGGTGATAGACTACTTCCTGCACCCAAGCGTCTGAAGTAGTCATGGACAAAATCTGCGCGAAGAGCAGAAGTTGGCCTCTCACCCTGATATCCCCCAGGGGTTGGCCTGCCCTGTCAGACTGCAGGCTGGTCAGGCTTTGCTGCAGGTTGACGCGCAGCCCATGATTGCTTGGACTTGGGCTTAGAGCTCTTTGTAGCGTGTGTTTGCCTAGGGAACACCTGTCCTTTCGCTTTACCTTATGGACGAAAGGTACGAAAAGGGGAACTTTTGACCCGCTGAGTAGGAGCCGGGGGCAAAAAGGCTGCTTTGGTAGGCGCGAATGATGCTACAATCTTACTCAACAGTTCGCCAAAGAGAATATCACCCCAGCGGGAACTTTTGACCCGCTGAGTAGGAGCCGGGGGCAAAAAGGCTGCTTTAGTAGGCGCGAATGATGCTACAATCTTACTCAACAGTTCGCCAAAGAGAATATCACCCCTAAAGGGTAGAATTTACAATGTTTTCTTGGAACTTAAATCCACTTTCCAAGAACGTAGCCAAATAATACGGCGTGCCAGCACAGAGGTTACAGACACCTTTACAGCTAGAACTCTGATAATGCTTCCCCAATGTAAGAAGTCACTGTCTTAACAGGTGTCCGATACATTCTTCATTCATCAGACATACAGTGCATCCGGAAAGTATTCACAGCGCTTCACTTTTTCTGCATTTTGTTATGTTACAGCCTTATTCCAAAATGGAATACATTCATTTTTTCCCTCCAAATTCTGCACACAATGCCCCATTATGACAATGTGAAAGTTTTTTTGTGATTTTTGCAAATTTATTTAAAATAAAAAACTAAGAAATCACATGTACATAAGTATTCACAGCCTGTGCCATGAAGCTCAAAATTGAGCTTAGGTGCACCCTGTTTTCAGTGATCATCCTTGAGATGTTCCTACAGCTTCAGTGGAGTCCACTAGTGGTAAATTCAGTTGATTGGACATGATTTGGAAAAGCACACACCTGTCTATATAAGGTCCCACACTTGATAGTGCATGTCTGAGCACAAACCAAGCATGAAGTCAAAGGAATTGTCTGTAGACCTCTGAGACAGGATTGTCTCGAGGCACAAATCTGGGGAAGGGTACAGAAAAATATCTGCTGCTTTGAAGGTCCCAATGAGCACAGTGGCCTCCATCATCTGTAAATGGAAGAAGTTCGGAACCACCAGGACTCTTCCTAGAGCTGTCCGGCCGTCTAAACTGAGCGCTCAGGGGAGAAGAGCCCTAGTCAGGGAGGTGACCAAGAACCTGATGGTCACTCTGTCAGAGCTACAGCATTCCTCTGTGGAGAGAGGATTACCTTCCAGAAGGACAACCATCTCTGCAGCAATCCACCAATCAAGCCTTTATGGTACAGTGGCCAAACGGAAGCCACTCCTTAGTAAAAAGCACATGGCAGCCCGCCTAGAGTTTGCCAAAATACACCTGAAGGACTCTCAGACCATGAGTAACAAAATTCTCTGGTCTGATTAGACAAAGATTGAACTCTTTGGTGTGAATGCCAGGTGTCATGTTTGGAGGAAACCAGGCACCACTCATCACCAGGCCAATACCATCCCTACAGTGGAGCATGGTGGTGACCGCATCATGCTGTGGGGATGATTTTCAGTGGCAGGAACTGGGAGACTAGTCAGGATAGAGGGAAAGATTAATGCAGCAATGTACAGAGACATCCTGGATGAAAACCTGCTCCAGAGCGCTCTTGACCTCAGACTAGTGCGACGGTTCATCTTTCAGCAGGACAACAACCCTAAGTACACAGCCAAGATATCAAAGGAGTGGCTTCAGGACAACTCTGTGAATGTCCTTGAGTGGCCCAGCCAGAGCACAGACTTGAATCTGATTGAACATCTCTGGAGAGATCTGAAAATGGCTTTGCATTGATGCTTCCCATCCAACCTGATGGAGGGGGAGAGTTGCTGCAAAGAGGAATGGGCGAAGCTGCCCAAAGATAGGTGTGCCAAGCTTGTGGCATCATATTCAAAAAGATTTGAGGCTGTAACCACTGCCAAAGGCGCATCAACAAAGTACTGAGCAAAGGTTGGGAATTATGTACATGTGATTTCTTAGTTTTTTATTTTTAATACATTTTCAAAAATCTCAAACACTTTTTTCACGTTGTCATTATGGGGTATTGTGTGTAGAATTTTGAGGGAAAAAATGAATTAATTCCAGTCTGAAATAAGGCTGTAACATAACGAAATGTGGAAAAGGGAAGCTCTGTGAATACTTTCCGGGTGCACTGTATCTGAAGGCGGTTCATCGAGCTGTGAACTGTGCCTGTAACCATGCTTCGATAGCCTTTGCTGCCTATGAAGCTGCCACTGTAGGCCTATGAATAGCCCCCGTGAGGGAATAAATAGATTTCAGACAATTTTCTATTCGTCTATTCGTCGGTTCCTTCAGTGAGACTGTTTTGACAGGTAAAGTGGACGTCACCACCAGACGTGTGACATGAGAATTCAATGGAGGCGGAGTTTCCCACTTTACACACACTGCTGGGAGAGGATAGCGAGCTAACGCACACTTAGACAAAGGGAACTTTTTACCAGGAGTGTTCCAGGGTTCCTGTCTAATTTCCATTAAATGATCAAAATGTGGGAATTCTGATTTACTTATCATTTGCTTTTTATCACATCAGTTTTCTTAGCAACAGGTGTGGGTTCCTCATCAGAAAGTTAAAGAATCTTTTTAATAGCCTCAACTTGGACAGGCACATCTACTAGAATGGGAGCTTCCTCCTCTGCTGCACAGGAGTCTGTGACAGAGAGAGCTGTATCCTCTTCCTCAGATGACACATCAGAATCTGATAAGGCAGTGGATTGAGAGGAAGAAGTAGCCTGTCTAGTGGAACCAGTGGCATGTTTATGCCCTGTTAGGGCTTTTTGTCTAGTCAGAGTTTACGTTAGCTGTTGAACCTGAGCAGGGTATCCACCCAAGGTAGATTCACTACTGGTACTATATTGGGTGGTAGCGACATAGGAGGGGCCATGGTGGGTGTAAATTGGTCCACCAGACTGCCTAATAGTTTAGAGAGAGCTGCCCAGGGAGGATCCTTTGTAGGAGCAGGTGGTGTGGACTGACTAGGAGGTGTATAACAGCACAGAGGCCATCCTGTCTAATATCCTCCACAGATAACCCGGCCAGTCAAACTCTACATGAGAGAAACGCAGGGGATTCTGCTTGTTTGCGTCCCTTTTTGTTAGACATGTTAGTGAAACAATATTGGTGTCCTTACACTCTGAAATAATATGATATAGTCAGAGTGTAGTATGTGACTGAACACAGATAAGTATGTACTTTGAGAAATAGAGAAAAATGGGAAAGTAGGCAGCGTATATCTTCAGGAGGGACTCTCCTGGTTTCTTGGCAGCTGCTTGGTGCAGCAACTATTATTGAGCGCCTGTTCTTCTTGAAAAGGAGGTTTTTTTTTGCACTTTGAGAAATAGACCTGAAAACACCTGTGTACAGAGTATAGAAATAACAGAGATTGGTATATATAATGTAGCTGAAAGGAAAGTCAGACGGCAGAACTAGCACACGGGTGGTCTTCAGTTTGCCGGCGGGTAGGCTCCCGACGGCCAGCATACCGGCGCCGGCATACCAACAGCTTTTCTCCATCTTGGGGGTCCACGACCCCACTGGAGGGAGAATAGATACTGTGCCCGCAGTGACGCGAGCCTGCAAGGGGCTCATTTGCGCTCGCCCAGCTGTCTGTATGCCAGCGGTCGGGATTCCGGCGCCAGTATGCTGGCCACCGGGAGCCCGACCGCCGGCATAACATACTACACCCCTAGCACACGGTCACATACAATGCAGATAAATATACAGTACAATATCACTGCAATGAAAACTTGAATCAACTACTCTGAAGCAGGTAGGATATAAGTGTAAAAAAACTAGGCTTTCTGCAGATGTTTTTACAGGGAGACTGAGCCCAGCGTTCCCGGAGACCTACTTGGTCTTCCACCCCAGGTACTTAAAGGGCCTTAATAAATAGGTGTTTTACCTCCTGAACCTGAGCCCATAAATCCCCTGGTGGTCTAGTAGAGTCCCTGGCTGTAGACAGTGTCCACGCCAGCGCCGCGGTCCGTCTCTCTGGACACAGTGTGCACCACGATCTAAACGCGTGTCCCAGTAAGGGGACCCTCTTACCTGCCCCCATGTTGGCAGCAACGCAGTTCTGGTGTCCCAGCAGCAATCAGTGCTAATCGCAGTGTTTGGTCAAATGCCGCAAGTTCCTATTTGAGGCTCTGGCCAAGTGGGAGTTTCAGCGCCAGCGGGGGGGCATGGGTGATGGAGCTGCAGTGCTGAAGTCTGCCAGGCTTACAGCGCTGACGGCCCAGAGAAAAAAATTACTTCAAAAAAGTAAGCAGTTTTGGAGCTACTTCAGCAGCCCCATGTCATGGTGCACCTGACTCCTGCAGGTACCAACTACAAACGGAATGCCTGAGCATGGAGGCGGGGTTATAGGGGAGAGAAGCTGAGCTTTTTGGGATATGCTGAAAGCTTTAACTGTTTGGTGCCTGGACTCTCATCCTCCACCTACAGCCCCGCTGTTCCCTGTAGAACCCCTATGAACCCTGAAGAAGAAATATGTGGTTTAACAACAGCTGCTGTTTATGGGATCACAACCCCATCTTTATTACAAGGAAAAAGGGCACTTAACTGAAAGCAGTGACATTAAAAGGAGTAGCTATGGCATAGGGGGATTTCTCCACTAAAACAACATTTTGCAGTTCCCCTAACTTTCCCCTATGAAGGAATACTCCCCTATACTGTACAACGAGAGTTGTAAACCCCTAAAGAGGGACCCCACTATTCCTCTGTTCCAGAAGGTCACTAAGCTGGACCTTTGGCACCAGGAGAGCGCTTGGACAGCACCCTGTGTGTTTTTCTGAAATGTTTCCCAGCGTTTTCCTGTTGTTCCTCTCATACCCTGCATAAGAGACATTTATTTGTTACATGTAATCTTTGTTAATTGAGTAATAATTTCTTACAGCATCCATGTCAGTGAAGGAGATTCTGCAAAGCCTGGTGGATGATGCAATGGTAGACTCGGAGCGAATAGGAACTTCTAATTATTTTTGGGCCTTTCCCAGCAAAGCTCTTCATACAAGGAAAAGAAAACTGGAGACATTGGAAAGCCAGGTAATTTTGACACGGTCTTGTCAAATGTGCACCAGTTGTGTTTTTTTATAGGCTCTACTACTGACTACCGAAGGATGGGTACACACTTTCGTTTTTGCAAATGCATAAACTTAGGTTTGTTTTTTTCTTTTTCTATGTCTATTAATTATTATTAGTATTTCTCTGACGTCCTAAGTGGATGCTGGGACTCCGTAAGGACCATGGGGAATAGCGGCTCCGCAGGAGACAGGGCACAAAAGTAAAGCTTTAGGATCAGGTGGTGTGCACTGGCTCCTCCCCCTATGACCCTCCTCCAAGCCTCAGTTAGATTTTTGTGCCCGAACGAGAAGGGTGCAGGCTAGGTGGCTCTCCTGAGCTGCTTAGAAGTAAAGTTTAAATAGGTTTTTTATTTTCAGTGAGACCTGCTGGCAACAGGCTCACTGCATCGAGGGACTAAGGGGAGAAGAAGCGAACTCACCTGCGTGCAGAGTGGATTGGGCTTCTTGGCTACTGGACATTAGCTCCAGAGGGACGATCACAGGTACAGCCTGGATGGGTCCCGGAGCCGCGCCGCCGGCCCCCTTACAGATGCTGAAGAGTGAAGAGGTCCAGAAATCGGCGGCAGAAGACGTTCCTGTCTTCATTAAGGTAGCGCACAGCACTGCAGCTGTGCGCCATTGCTCCCAGCACACTTCACACTGCGGTCACTGAGGGTGCAGGGCGCTGGGGGGGGGCGCCCTGGGCAGCAATGTAAATACCTCCTATGGCAAAAAATACATCACATATAGCCCATGGGCTATATGGATGTATTTAACCCCTGCCAGTTTTCCAGATAAAAGCGGGAGAAGAGCCCGCCGAGAAGGAGGCGGGGCCTATCTCCTCAGCACACGGCGCCATTTTCCCACACAGCTCCGCTGGTAGGAAGGCTCCCAGACTCTCCCCTGCACTGCACTACAGAAACAGGGTACAACAGAGAGGGGGGGCACTTATTTGGCTAAAAATATATATAAGCAGCTATAAGGGATAGACACTTATTATAAGGTTGTCCCTATACAGTTTATAGCGCTTTGGTGTGTGCTGGCAAACTCTCCCTCTGTCTCCCCAAAGGGCTAGTGGGGTCCTGTCCTCTATCAGAGCATTCCCTGTGTGTGTGCTGTGTGTCGGTACGTTTGTGTCGACATGTATGAGGAGAAAAATGATGTGGAGACGGAGCAGATTGTCTGTAATAGTGATGTCACCCCCTAGGGGGTCGACACCTGAGTGGATGTACTGTTGAAAATTACGTGACAGTGTCAGCTCTGTATAAAGACAGTGGTTGACATGAGACAGCCGGCTACTCAGCTTGTGCCTGTCCAAACGTCTCATAGGCCGTCAGGGGCTCTAAAGCGCCCGTTACCTCAGATGGCAGATACAGACGCCGACACGGATACTGACTCCTGTGTCGACGGTGAAGAGACGACCGTGATTTCCAATAGGGCCACACGTTACATGATTGAGGCAAGGGAAAATGTTTACACATTTCTGATAATATGAGTACCACCAAAAAGGGGTATTATGTTTGGTGAGGAAAAACTACCTGTAGTTTTCCTGAATCTGAGAAATAAAATGAGGTGTGTGATGATGCGTGGGTTTCCCCCCGATAACAATTGATAATTTCTAAAAAGTTATTGGCAGTATACCTTTTCCCGCCAGAGGTTAGGGTGCGTTGGGAAACACCCCCTAGGGGGGATAAGGCGCTCACACGCTTGTAAGAACAAGGGCTCTACCCTCTCCTGAGATGGCCGCCCTTAAGGATCCTGCTGATAGAAAGCAGGAGGGTATCCTAAAATGTATTTACACACATACTGGTGTTATACTGCGACCAGCAATCGCCTCAGCCTGTATGTGCAGTGCTGGGTTGGCGTGGTCGGATTCCCTGACTGGAAATATTGATATCCTAGATAAGGACAGTATATTATTGCCTATAGAGCATTTAAAATATATGCGAGATGCACAGCGGAATATTGCCGACTGGCATCAAGTATAAGTGCGTTGTCCAATTCTACCAGTAAAGTGGTCAGGTGAGGCGGATTCCAAACGGCATTTGGAAGTATTGCCTTAAAAAAGGCATTTGGGGTCGGTCTTTCAGACCTGGTGGCCACGGCAACAGCTGGGATATCCACGTTTGTACCCCAGGTCGCCTCTCAAAATAAGACGCGGTATTATCAGGCGCAGTCCTTTGTTGGCAAGCGGACAAAAGGTTCCTCTTTTCTGCTCGTGACAGAGGGAGAGGAAAAAGGCTACAGAGATGAGCCAGTTCCCAGGAACAGAAACCCTTTCCCGCCTCTGCCAAGCCCTCAGTATGATGCTAGGGCTTTACAAGCTCAGGCACGGTGGGGGCCCGTTCTCAATGAATTTCAGTGCGCAGTGGGCTCACTCGCAAGTAGACCCCTGGATCCTTCAGGTAATATTTCAGGGGTACAAATTGGAATTCGAGACGTCTCCCCCTCGCCGTTTCCAAAAGTCGGTTTTACCGACGTCTCCCTCTGACAGGGAGGCAGTTTTGGAAGCCATTCACAAGCTGTATTCCCAGCAGGTGATAATCAAGGTACCCCTCCTGCAAAAGGAAACGGGGTATTATTCCACACTATTGTGGTACCGAAGCCAGACGGCTCGGTGAGACCGATTCTAAATCTAAAATCTTTGAATACAGAGGTTCAAATTCAAGATTGAGTCACTCAGAGCAGTGATTGCGAACCTGGAAGAAGGGGACTACATGATGTCTCGGGACATCAAGGATGCTTACCTTCATGTCAAAAAATTTACCCTTCTCACCAAGGGTACCTCAGGTTATGGTACAGAACTGTCACTATCAGTTCAGACGCTGCCGTAGGGATGGTCCACGGCACCCCGGGTCTTTACTAAAGTAAGGACCGAAATGATGATATTCCTTCGAAGGAAGGGAATTTTAGTTATTCTTTACTTGGACGATTCCCTGATAAGGGTAAGATCCAGGGAACAGTTGGAGGTCAGTGTAGCACTATCTCAGGTAGTGTTGCGGCAGCACGATTGGATTCTCAATATTCCAAAATCGCAGCTGGTTCCGACGACTTGTCTTCTGTTCCTAGGGATGATCCTGGACACAGTCCAGAAAGAAGGTGTTTCTCCCAGAGGAGAAAGCCAGGGAGTTATCCGAGCTAGTCAGGAACCTCCTAAAACCGAGCCAAGTCTCAGTGCATCAATGCACAAGGGTTCTGTGTAAAAATGGTGGCTTCCTACGAAGCAATCCCATTTGGCAGATTCCACGCAAGGACTTTCCAGTGGGACCTACTGGAAAAATGGTCCGGGTCGCATCGTCAGATGCATCAGCGGATAACCCTGTCACCAAGGACAGGGGTATCCCTCCTGTGGTGGTTGCAGAGTGCTCATCTTCTAGAGGGCCGCAGATTCGGCGTTCAGGACTGGGTCCTGGTGACCACGGATGCCAGCCTGCGAGGCTGGGGAGCAGTCACACAGGGAAGGAATATCCAGGGCTTATGGTCAAGCCTGGAGACATCACTTCACATAAATATCTGAAGCTAAGGGCCATTTACAATGCTCTAAGCTTAGCAAGACCTCTGCTTCAAGGTCAGCCGGTGTTGATCCAGTCGGACAACATTACGGCAGTCACCCACGTAAACAGACAGGGTGCCACAAGAAGCAGGAGGGCAATGGCAGAAGCTGCAAGGATTCTTCGCTGGGCGGAAAACCATGTGATAGCACTGTCAGCAGTATTCATTCCGGGAGTGGACAACTGGGAAGCAGATTTCCTCAGCACGACCTCCACCCGGGAGAGTGGGAACTTCACCCAGAAGTCCTCCACATGATTATAAACCGTTGGGAAAAACTCGACAGGTATTGCGCCAGGTCAAGGGACCCTCAGTCAATAGCTGTAAAGGCTATGGTAACACCGTGGGTGTACCAATCAGTGTATGGGTTCCCTCCTCTGCCTCTCATACCCAAGGTACTGAGATTGATAAGATGGAGAGGAGTAAGCACTATATTCGTGGCTCCGGATTGGCCAATAAGGACTTGGTAACCGGAACTTCAAGAGATGCTCACGGAGGATCCGTAGCCTCTACCTTTAAGAAGGGACCTGCTCCAGCAAGGACCCTGTCTGTTCCAAGACTTACCGCGGCTGCGTTTGACGGCATGGCGGTTGAACGCCGGATCCTGAAGGAAAAAGGCATTCCGGATGAAGTCATCCCTATCCTGATCAAAACCAGGAAGGATGTAACCGCAAAACATTATCACCGCATTTGGCAAAAATATGTTTGCGTGGTGCGAGGCCAGTAAGGCCCGACGGAGGAAATTCGACGATTCCTACATTTCCTGCAAACAGGAGTGTCTATGGGCCTGAAATTGGGGTCCATTAAGGTTCAAATTTCGGCTCTGTCAATTTTCTTCCAAAAAGAACTAGCTTCAGTCCCTGAAGTTCAGACGTTTGTAAAAGGGGTACTGCATATACAGTCTCCTTTGGTGGCTTCAGTGGCACCTTGGGATCTCAATGTAGTTTTTGGGTCCCAAAAGTCACATTGGTTTGACCCACTTAAATCTATGGAGTTAAAATATCTCACAGGAAAAGTGGTCATGCTGTTGGCTCTGGCCTGGGCCAGGCGCGTGTCAGAATTGGCGGCTTTATCCTGTAAAAGCCCTTATCTGATTTTCCATTCGGACAGGGCGGAATTGAGGACTCATCCTCAGTTTCTCCCTAAGGTGGTTTCAGCGTCCACCTGAACCAACCTATTGTGGTGCCTGCGGCTACTAGGGACTTGGAGGACTCCAAGTTGCTAGACGTTGTCAAGGCCGGAAAATATATGTTTCCAGGACGGCTGGAGTCAGAAAATCTGACTCGCTGTTCATCCTGTATGCACCCAACAAGCTGGGTGCTCCTGCTTCTAAGCAGACGATTGCTCGTTGGATTTGTAGTACAATTCAGCTTGCACACTCTGTGGCAGGCCTGCCACAGCCAAAATCTGTTAAAGCCCGTTCCACAAGGAAAGTGGGCTCATCTTGGGCGGCTGCCCGAGGGGTCTCGGCTTTACAACTTTGCCGAGCAGCTACTTGGTCAGGGGCAAACACGTTTGCTAAATTCTACAAATTTGATACCCTGGCTGAGGAGGACCTGGAGTTCTCTCATTCGGTGCTGCAGAGTCATCCGCACTCTCCCGCCCGTTTGGGAGCTTTGGTATAATCCCCATGGTCCTTACGGAGTCCCAGCATCCACTTAGGACGTCAGAGAAAATAAGAATTTACTTACCGATAATTCTATTTCTCGTAGTCCGTAGTGGATGCTGGGCGCCCATCCCAAGTGCGGATTGTCTGCAATACTTGTATATAGTTATTGTTACAATAACATCGGGTTGTTTATTGTTGTGAGCCATCTTTCAGAGGCTCCTACGTTTTATCATACTGTTAACTGGGTTCAGATCACAAGTTGTATGGTGTGATTGGTGTGGCTGGTATGAGTCTTACCCGGGATTCAAAATCCTTCCTTATTATGTACGCTCGTCCGGGCACAGTATCCTAACTGAGGCTTGGAGGAGGGTCATAGGGGGAGGAGCCAGTGCACACCACCTGATCCTAAAGCTTTACTTTTGTGCCCTGTCTCCTGCGGAGCCGCTATTCCCCATGGTCCTTACGGAGTCCCAGCATCCACTACGGACTACGAGAAATAGAATTATCGGTAAGTAAATTCTTATTTTTTTTTTTATCCAATCCCAATGAAAAAGAGCCTTAAATTAAAAGTGGGAAGCTGAAAAGTGAGCTCTAATATTGGCTAACAGTTGGTGACAAATGTGTTTTGTGAGCAGAGGTTATACTACCCTGCTTTAGAACAAATGATTCCTTGATAATGCAGTGCATGACCACTGGAGGGAGCTATGTCTGTAGTTTTTCGATCCTAGACTGATTATTTTGCAGTAACATTTTGCAGAAGGAAACTAAACACACACGTTCATGCATGACGTTACTGTAGACACCCCACCTTATTTGGCAGCACTATGGTAGTTTATTTATTACAAGCAAAATGAGACGGAAACCTGGCTTGGAGCAAGTTCCTATTTCTGTATGACTGTTTACAATTTGTTTATATTCTAAGCCTTGGGATTTGCAGCTTCTTAGTTTCAGAATTATATCTGGAGTCATTGATAGCAGTTTACTAATATTGCCCAACCCCTGCCCTTATTGTATCCTATGAAATCTTTCACTGGCAGAAATATTTTGTATTTCAGTGACAGTGTCTGTCTGCAGGAATCTTTAAATACTTATGGTGTGTACACACGGTGAGATTTATTCTTACGATTTTGACTATATAGTCAAAATCGTAAGAAAAGTTAGTGCAGATTGCAAGGTGAAAGTCACCTTGCGATCGCGATGCGCTGGCACGCGCGTTTGGCATCGCAAGCCTAGATAGACTGTGCAGGCAAGTCAATTTTGTCTATCTCGTAGAACAGGTAGTCAAAATTGACACTTAGCCAAAATCGCACATAGTATTGCACCGACCTAGTCCTTATCGCATAGTGAGAATCGGGTGATAAAGCCAAATATTTATCTTACTGAAAACCCTCTAAAAGGTTAAAGAACACAGTACGCTATTGGCGTATGGAATACCTTAAGGGTACGCACGTTGCGTATCTAACGCTTAGCCGTGGTCGAGACGCACGAGCGGCACGTTCGCTCACGGCTTAGAGCGTACAGGCAAGCACGCTATAGGCTGCCGACTAACGTAATGATACGCTATCAGCGTAGCGGATGCTTGGGACCACGAGGAGATCACAAGCGGCGCTGACGCTCACAGTGTTAAACCTTTTTAACTATACCATAAACAATGTACATATACTGTAAACCCTTGTGCAGTGATAAGATGTAAATGCAACACAGTGTAACCTTGTTAGTTTAAAAGCTGTATGAGCGTATGTGACGCTCAGAGAACCCCTTAGCAATATAATAAACAGTCAAATACCGGTCTAAGGGTCTAACGCCTTTTAAGGAAATGAATGAACGTTCAAAAAGAATACAATACAAGTTATACACTACCAAAATAACATAGAATATCTAACCAAGTAACTACACATAAAATACAATAAAGATACAATTACTTTTAAAGGGGGAAAGGGGAGAGAGAGAGAGAAAGTGAGAGAGAACGAGTGAGAATGGCTTATAACAATAAAGACAATATGATTGCAGAGAAACTTACGCACAAAGGGAAACAATCGCATGCGCCTTCTGGATATCCAGCTCCCGATTATCAGCAATAAGAACCGTTGAAGAGAAATAGAGAGCTGGCCCAGATCGGCTTGTCCTTTTATACACTACACACAATACAGTACAATGGTCCCTATATTCTTATTGTTCATTGGACACAGGAATTCGTCTTCGCATTATAACAAAAGGTCATAGGTTGATTCATACAGGTGGGCTGTGACTATTTCCAACTGCTCAGGTGGGAGGGAAACTGGGTTTCCCGCCGCATGGGTAATAAAGTGCAAAATACAGTAAATGTTCATAAACTTCTTATGTCCATAACTATTCGCACGAGCGATTAATCCGCTTCAAACCAACACCGGAATATTGCTAATTAAATACTCTTCCGATGGATACTAAACACCACTGTATAACCCCTGTCTGACCCTTCGTATCAAACAAAGAGGGATCTCTTTGTCTATGAACATGCTACATTAACTAAACTTTCAGATTCTATCAAAGGGACTATAATCTACAAAATACATTATATGGTTAAAATATGTAACGATTGAGTCGCCCGCTAGACGCACATAAACTTTACTGTAAATGCGCATACCGTGCGCCTGCGGGTGCACGCAACAGCGAGTATGCGCACGCACGGGAGAGATCATGCTCTCGCAGCAGGCACTCGCAGGAGGTGCATATATGGCAGTGTGTAGCGTGATATTTTTCTGACTTTGACAGTCCACCCTTTGGCAGTCACCAATAACTGCCACTTTCTAAAACATTTCAAAAAGAGAAAAATATATGTCATGTGTAAATACATTTCTATGATTGGGTAGGGGAGGAGAGGAGAAGGTAGGAAAAGGGTATGACCTAGTGAGATAGCAGAAGCATGTGTGTATGAATCCATGTTTGGGGGGTCATGTATCATCGTGCCGTACGTGTTTTAAATCAAGCTTCGAGGTATTGCGAAGTATACATTTGAATTCCTTCTTATCCCGTGGTACGGGTCTGTGGATGGGCTGTCAAACTTTACCGAGCTCTCTTCGGCTTTTGGTTGCAACAAAATGGGGGAGCACATTTTAGTTGATGATACATGAATGGGGGAATATGTGAGTGCTGATATCTGTGCCTGTATTCCCTATCGACTATGTGTGTCATTACCTGAAGGTTGTAGAGATGAAGATAAAGAACAATTATGGTAAATGCAGTGATAAACTATGTGAGTTTAATATACATTTGCCGATTGAGGTCTTGTCTTGTCTTGTCTTGTCTCGATGTACATGTTGACTGTAGTCTCTTTGTGCTTTTGCCAATAAACGCAAGCAAAGCTTTATCAATGTCCATAGACTTACAAAAAGTGTTGGGCTAGCGTAAAATTAAAAGTACTAGGGATATGGGGGTCTATGGCATAGTCCATCAGTTGTCTGTGTAAAAGGTTGTCAAATTCTTCTTTAGTCCATCTGTTGTCTGCATACAAGGTCGTCAAAATCCTCTTCCAAGCGGGTCTTTTTACCTTGGAGAAAACCAAAGGAGAAACGGGTGAAAGAAACGGACCGTGGATTCACATTTTCATCACAACATTGTCTCTATCGTTGGGTCATAAATCACATCAGTCGTTGTTATTACAGTATCTTCACTCCTTAAACTCATCACTCGGGCGCTACGTTTACACTTTGTTAAAACCCGAACGCATCTAAATATCAGACCGACTAATATGATGACACCCAGAACACACAAAAGGAATTTCCCTACATCCATGATAATACCTTGGGTCCATTCTCCTAAACCAGAGAACCAATTTCGCGGGTTCAACCATGACACCCAACTGGTCAGCTCATTACCCACAGCGGCAAGGGTGAGATTGTGTTTCCTTCGGAACTCCCATTTTAATTGGAGAATGTCGTCCATCTTTTGGTCTATGACCTCGACCGGGTCCTCGGTGCTGTTTGTGATATACGTGCAGCACTTTATTCCATACTGAGTTGCTAGGGTAACACAATACCCGCCTGTCACAGCTGTGAGATAATTGAGAATCATCCTATGCTGAACCAGTTCTGTTTTATAAGCTTGGAGCTCCCTTCCAGTATACCTGAATGTGTCATCATACATTTCAGTGATGTTATCTAATAAATTTGCAAGCGCAGATATATATTTATAATTTAACACTCCTCTGGCGGTGCGAGTGATATCTAACGCGATTAGGAATTGAATCCCGGTGGATTCATTGATCAGGTCAGAGGCCGGATGCTCTGTTCTTTCTATTAGGTGCCGTTTAACGATGTGCTCGTAATGAGTGTGAGTATAAGGAGCTTGTGCACTGCGGTGAATATCCTTCATTTTAGTGTGAGATACAGTCATTACCTCAGGCAGTACTTTTCCAATATAACATAACCCTTTTGAGTTTGGGGCAAGCCACTTATACGCCTTCCTCCCGCATATGAAATATGCATCATCGGGGAGAACATATGGGACGGAGTAGGACATTACCATATTACACATTTTCCATATGAAATCTCCTAACCCTAATTCTCCCATCTGTTTAGTACACGTATCAGTTTGTACGATGTGTGCACAGTATCCTGGTGATACCTCTCCAACTCTCATGGTCCTACTTCCTAGGGTATACCTATATCGGAAATATTTTCCACTACCGGCTATGTGGCGTATAAGTTCTGTATCTGTTGGCATTCTATCGGCTCTGTATGAAAAGGTCATGGTTTGGTTATTCCATGACACTTCCCAATTTCCCGGCTTTCGGGGATTGGAAATGTTAAAACATACTAGGGATCTATCCACATGATTTTGGTGGAGCTTCAAACTAGGAGGACTGGAGATATTAAACCTCCTGTCCACCGGCCTCCCACCACTTAGCTCAAGTACCTCCCCTATCGTTAAAGGAAATAGTACTAGTCCTGACTTGCTGTGACCTTGAGGTACTTGAGAGCATACCCAACAGTCTGTCTGATTTAGTACTTTACCCACTAAGGAGTGATAGTCACTCAATGGATGCCGGTCCATGTGGATATTAAAACTGGATTGGCATTTTTTGATACACCCATCCTCAACTACACTGTCACAGAGTCTACAGATACAGTTCTCTTCAGCTAACAATCCTTCACAATTTCTTCTATTGTCAATGCTACCAGATCGTTTTCTGATACTCGCCTTTACTCTGTGATTATGTTGTTCTTGGAAATCTACGCCTCCATCTTTGTCATCAGAACCCATTCCAGAACCTCTCTCGACCTCCATGGTACTCTCGCCGGAACAGACTGCTCTGGTCAACATCATGGTCAACAGGAAAATCCGGATCACAGTCTCTTGGGGCAAGTCCATCTCATTGGAGGAAATGGAGAAGGATGAGAAGGGGGAAAGAAACAATTGAGGGAGATGGGATGGGAAGTGGAGAAAAACAATAAAAGGGAACAGGGAATCGACAACTGCCTCCGATCTTATTATTTTCAATGCTCAGGTGCCGTCTCAGTCCTCCTGAAACAGACACTCCAGTGATACAACTTCCTCTACCGTCTGTTCTTTATCACGGGACCTCTCTGGATCAGCAACCTTCTTACAATGGGACGAATGAACCCAAGTCTCTCTCTCGGCAACCTTCAATGCTGTCGTGCTAATCAATAAGACTTGGTACGGTCCTTCCCATCTGTCAATAAGGCAACCTGAGCGTAGAAAATTCCGTATCATTACATAATCCCCAGGTTCAATGTCATGACAATTACTATCTGGCAAATCAGGAATCACTAACTTCAGATTGTCATTCTGATTCCTTAGCTGTTTACTCATGTTAACCAGGTATTTTACAGTCACTTCATTGTTACACTTCAAATCATCCTGAGGGTTAATCATAACATGCGGTTGTCGACCAAACAGAATTTCAAAGGGGGACAGATTAAGAGGGGACCTGGGAGTGGTTCTGATGCTGTATAGTACAATGGGTAAGGCTTCTGGCCATGTCAATCCTGTTTCTGCCATAACTTTGCTCAATTTATTTTTAATAGTGCTGT
Source organism: Pseudophryne corroboree (assembly GCF_028390025.1). NCBI lineage: Eukaryota > Metazoa > Chordata > Amphibia > Anura > Myobatrachidae > Pseudophryne > Pseudophryne corroboree. The sequence goes on along the minus strand of NC_086444.1, from coordinate 977,163,724 downwards.
TCACTCTTTCTACTTTTGCACTCGCCTGGGGGCGGTACGGAGTGTGCAGCTTACTATCAATTCCCATCAACTTACACATTCCTTGAAAGACATCACCTGTAAAATGGGTACCCCTATCACTTTCAATTATTCTAGGGATACCGTATCTACACACACATTCCTGCACAATTTTCTTAGCAGTAAACATAGCGGTATTTGTGGCCGCAGGAAATGCTTCGACCCAATTTGAAAACACATCTATACAAACAAGTACATATTTCAAATTTCGACACGGGGGTAATTGTATAAAATCAATCTGTATTACCTGAAAAGGGCCGCCTGTTGGTGGGATATGAGATGGTTTTGTTGGTATTGCCTTTCCGATGTTCTTCCTCAAGCAGGTAAGGCATGACATTGCTCTCTTACCTGCATGGGATGAGAATCCTGGGGCGCACCAATATGCTCTTACCAACTTGCACATTCCTTCCTTGCCCAGATGAGTCAGCCCATGTGCTGCTTCAGCTAAACATGGAAGGTATGCTCTGGGTGCCACTGGTTTACCCTGTCCATCTGTCCAGAGTCCTGAGGACTCCTGGCCATATCCTTTTGACCTCCAGACTGCCTTTTCCTGTGTGGAACACAAATTTTGCATTTCACACAACTTCTGTGTGTTGATGGTATTGAATACCATCAATTGTGTGGTGTCTGTCTGTCTGGGGGTACCAGCTGCTAACTTAGCAGCTTCGTCTGCTCGGCTGTTACCAAGTGATACTGGGTCTTGACTATATGTATGTGCTTAACACTTGATAACAGCCACTCTGTCGGGTTCCTGTATCGCTGTTAGAAGCCTTTTGATGTGAGCTGCATGCGCTATCGGTGTACCAGCTGCCGTCATGAAATTTCTGAGGCGCCATAGGGCTCCGAAATCATGGACTACCCCGAAGGCGTATCTAAAATCGGTGTAGATATTGGCTGACTTTCCCTTAGCCAATTCACATGCTCTGGTTAGGGCAACCAGTTCAGCAACCTGGGCTGAGTGAGGTGGGCCTAGCGGTTCTGCTTCTATGGTGCCTTGGTCATCTACGACTGCGTATCCAGTACACAAGTCTCCCGAGTCCGTCTGTCTGTGACAACTACCGTCAGTGTAGAAAGTAAAATCTACATCTTCCAGTGGGTTGTCACTGATGTCAGGCCTTGCCGTGAAATTTTGGGTCAAATATTCCATACAATCATGTGTGTCATCCCTTGTATTAAATCCTCCTTCCCCATCACTCTCATCCTCCACCCTTTGTGCCTGTCCAGGCACACCTGGGAGATATGTTGCAGGATTTAATGCACTGCATCTCCTTATGGTGATGTTTACGGGGGCCATTTAATGCCAATTCCCATCTTGTAAACCGCGCTGATGAGACGTGCCTGGTTTGGGCAGAATTCAGCAAGGCTGACACTGCATGTGGTGTATGAATTGTGAGGTTGTGTCCTAGCACTACATCTTTGCTCTTTGTAACTAGCAATGCTATCGCAGCGACACTTCGCAAGCATGTGGGGAGGGATCGCGCTACCGTGTCTAGCTGAGCGCTGTAGTATGCTACCGGCCTGCTGGCATCACCGTGCTTTTGGGTTAGGACGCCTGCCGCGCAACCAGCACTTTCTGTTCCGTACAGCTCAAAGGGTTTCCCATAGTCTGGCATACCTAATGCTGGTGCCTGCGTTAGGCACTGTTTGAGTCTCTCAAATGCCATCTCGGATTCGTCTGTATGCGAAATCCGATCAGGTTTGTTTGATGAAACCATCTCCTGCAAAGGTAATGCTAGAATGGAAAACCCTGGGATCCAGTTACGGCAATACCCACACATTCCTAAAAACGTTCTGATCTGTTGCTGGGTTTGTGGCAGAGTCATGTCTCTAATTGCTTGAATTCTATCAGCGGTCAGGTGTCTCAGTCCTTGTGTTAGACAGTGTCCCAGATATTTTACTTTAAGCCGGCATAATTGTAGTTTGTCTTTGGAAACCTTGTGTCCTGTGTCTGAAAGATGAAACAGGAGCTGTTTCGTATCTTTCAGGGACGCTTCCAGTGAATCTGAACACAGGAGTAAATCGTCCACATACTGTATCAATATTGATCCACTCTCTTGTTGAAAAGACTGTAAACAATCATGCAAAGCCTGTGAAAATATACTTGGACTGTCTATGAAACCTTGTGGTAATCGAGTCCATGTGTATTGGACTCCTCTGTATGTAAATGCAAACAAATATTGGCTGTCAGGATGCAGGGGTACCGAAAAAAAGGCGGAGCAGAGGTCAATAACAGTGAAAAATTTCGCAGTGGGAGGGATCTGCATAAGGATGACAGCTGACTACGGGGAACTGACTCTCAACTATTTTGTTAATCCCCCTTAGATCCTGTACTAGCCTGTAACCCCTCCCCCCACTCTTTTTCACAGGGAAGATGGGACTATTGGGAGTGCTGGATGTTCTTACCAGAATGCCCTGTTGTAGCAAGCGCTCTATTACGGGGTATACTCCTAATTCCACCTCTAGCTTCAGAGGGTATTGTGGGATTTTTGGAGCTATCCTACCATCTTTTACTTGCACAACTACTGGAGCTACGTTTGCCATTAATCCAGTGTCTTGTCCATCTTTAGTCCAAAGTGACTCTGGTATTTGGGATGTCATTTCTTCTACCTGGGATGGATTCCTATTTAACATAACAGTGTGGGACATTAATTTTGATGGAGAGTCTAGCATGTCTCGCACTTCCTGAGCGTGATTCTCAGGTATGTCTAAGAATACACCTTCAGGAGTGCAATAAATGACGCACCCCATTTTACACAATAAATCTCTTCCCAGGAGATTAGTCGGTGCCGATGCCGCCAGCAAAAAGGAATGCTTGGTATGCAAAGGCCCTATTGTAATCTCTGCTGGTTTGCTAACAGGGTAGTGCTGGACTACTCCCGTTACTCCCATGGCTGGAATTGTCTTACCAGTGGTTCTCATGCCCACTGTCGAATTTATCACTGATTTGGCCGCCCCCGTATCTACAAGGAAGTTTAATGATTTACCAGCTACATCAATTGTGACCTCGGGTTCACTTCCAAGGCTTGCAATCAATTTCACTGGCTGCAGATTACAGGTATGGCCACACCCCTATTGGGTATGGTGACCTCCCTGAATCGCGCTGGCAGCAACTACTTGAGAAGGGGGTAAATGGGAACTACCAGAGACTTGCCAGTCTCTTTTTGGGGGATACCTTTTTGTTTCCCCTGCATGTGGCTCATGACTCCGTCTCTGCGGTCCCTGATCCCAATTTCGTGTGTCATGTCGTTGTCTAGGGGGTTGATATGATTTTTGTGTGTTTTTCACTCTACAGTCTCGTGCAAAATGTCCCTCTCTATGACAGGAATAACAAGTTACCACATTTGACTTACCCACAGGGTTTGGAGTTTTATACAAAGGTTGCCTTGTGGTCAGGGCCTGTATACTTACGGCCATTAACTTATCACTTTGTGACTCCCTGTGTCTGGTGATATTTCGATCGTGATCAATAGCAGCCTCTCTCAAAGTAGCCACGACAGACCTCGCCAACATGGTTGCGTGGTCTGTACCCTTGTCTTCAATACCTCCTTTAAACCATCCATTAACACAGATACTGCTACCTCTCTATGATTTGCATTTGTTTTAATGTCTTCTATGCCTGTGTATTTAGCCATTTCCAGTAGTGCTCTATGAAAATACTCAGCAGCTGTTTCTGACTCTTTTTGCTTAATGGAGAAAATCTTGTTCCATTTGACAACAGCTGGGAAATACTCTTTTAACTGTAAATTTATTCTCTTTACATTGTCTTGGTTGTACACATCCGTAAGGGGTACATCCTCATCTAATTTACAGTCAGCTAAGAATTGTGCTGAGTCGACATTGGAGGGTAAACATGCCCTCAGCAATATCTGCCAGTCTTTGTTATTGGGCTCTACAGTATTCCCTAGATCTCTAATGTATTTCTGGCTAGCAACTAGATCCTTCCTAGGATCAGGGAATTCAGACACTATTGCTCTTAATTCCATTCGGGAAAACGGGCAGTGCATGGCAATGTTTCTGACAGGAGTAACTCCTGAAGTGTCCGTTTTCCCATTTGGCACTGCTATTACCCTAACGGGATTAAGTCTAATAACATCATTCTGAGTAGATTCTACAGCTTGTGGTGAAATGGTTTCAGCATAGTGTATGGTGCCGTACTTACCCGTTGATACGACCTCACCTGTCCCTCCGCTAGGGGCCTTGGATACTAATCTTACGGGTTGGGTCGTGCCCACTGCTGTTTCTGATATGGTGGCTGCTAGAGAGAGTGCCGATAGTGTTGTTGACTCGTCCTCTTGATCACACTCCTGGGGAAAGTTTAAAATAGGGTACAACTTGCACGGGTTAATATTTGCATTACTCATCTTATTCATATTATCCTTAACATTTATACAGTTACTAAGTGCCTGTTTATCACACATTAGTGCGTCATTCTCTGCAACCAACTTCTCTCCCGTTATGTAAGGTGGCGGTGGTGCCGTAGCTATCAGTTTCCTGATAGGGTTAGATCCAGCCGCCTGAGCCAATCCTCTCTGTATTTCACCCTCCTGTTGCCATAACTGTAAGTAGTCATAATGTTTGATCCGTCTCTTTGTTGATTTAATGAGACATATCCTTCTCCTAAGATTTTGTAACACATCTGGGCTAAAGCTACCTACCCGGGGAAACTTCTCCCCGTCATGCACAGTCATTCTTTCCCATTCATCACATAAAACCTCTGTGTGTGAACCGTATTTTTCACACATTACATACCTTGCCGACCCGATTGGCCGGTTTACTGAATCAACCCGAACCGAGGTTGATCGCCCCCTACCTGAACAACTGGCCCCCATACTTGCAGGTGTTGCTTTCACTACCTCTGACCTTCAAATCAGGGTCTTCAGCGAACCCTTACAAAACCAAGATGTTCGGGGTAGGCCGACGGTGGCAGTTTACCGAGTACTCCACTCACTCGCCCACGCCGACCAATACGCCCACACACTGCCTTAGCGCTGGCGTACTCGACCTAGGGCCCCTGCGACCTGAACCGCTATTTACTGGAACATGCGAGTGTGATCCGCAGAGCACTTAACCCTTTCCAGTAACTATTGGTTGCTGGATAGTTCCTGAGTGACCAGCGAACCTCCCTTAAAATAAAAAAAATTACACAAATCACGTTAGAGTGTACAAATAGCGTTTATGACCCCTTTCGTACGCAAATGGTACTGGTCAGGTTACTAACTAATGCACACAATTACGTGCGGTACAATCGTTCTGCACATAAGCAACTAATCTTATGTGCGGAGCGACCAGTGGAATCGAAAATTGCGGCTGCGAATTCCTTCAGCCAGAGCTTTAATGGCCTATATGGGTTCCGCACCAACCCTTCCTGGTGGTGTGCTACTTTTCTCTATAGCGGACTTCTTAGTCTGCTGTTCCTAGACCTCCTGGTCTGTGCTACAGTAGACCTCCTGGTCTGCTATACTCTAATGCTCAAATTTATGTTTAACAAGGGATGCCTCCCCAGCCACCATGCACGTCACTTACATGTATGTACCTCACGAGAACTCGACTTCTTGTGGTTCAACCCAAAAATTGTAAAAACTTATATATGCAAACACTCACCACATGTACACTTTAATTTTATTTCAGCGCAGAAATTCCTTTCATTCAGTAAATAGTCTAGACCAGATGAGTCGCAAATTGGAGAAGGATCTATTAGCTTAAAATTTCGGACACTAAAATTGACTTGCGCTATTTATCGCGTTGCCTCCTTTTTGCCTATTAAAAATAATACTATCGTGTGATTTGAATTATGTGGGCGTACCCGGACGCTCCGTTGCGTAATATACGCTGCGTGCGTCGGCCTTTGATTTGCGTACGCTTGTCTCACCCTTTTGTTAGAGACACGTGTATGCCAGCCAGATATGTCCACAGAAATACAATTAACACGTTTATCAATGTAGATGATTTTTAATTGTAATCATCTACCGAGCACCACACAGGTCTTTCCTTGTATTTTAGGCAAAGCTGTGTGCGTGCTTTACAAATTACCCCTTAATGTATTACTTTTACTCTTTAACTATTAATAGCAACAAATCTTTCTTAGCACGTTCTCAATTATGAAATGGCAATGTCACGATCCGGGTATCTGGACGCCATTTCTTACCCATCAGATGCCTCCTAAGGCTGGCTCAGCGCTCCAGGACCGGATCCCATCTGTTATCCTAATGTTCACATTCCTGCATCCTCTCCTGTCTCTCTGAGACGCTGTCACAGTAACGCCTTATTACATCTGGCATGGCGTCTCCCGCGGCCTCCGCCGCCGTCCCTGAGCTTCTGCATGCAGAGTGTCAGAGTGGCGATTACGTCAGCCGCGGCCTCCGCTGTGTCCGCGTGGTTGGATGTGCACTTGTCAGCCTGGCGTCTCCAGTGGCCGGCGCCGCCATTACTGTTTTCATTACCACATGGATTACAAACCAAACTTCCCTCCAAGTGTCTGCATGGGCGCAGCCATCTTGGATTCTGTCAGCTGATCATTTCCTCCAATCTGTTGTCAGTATTGTTAATCTGCATAATTGCCTAGCCAATCCCTTCCTTGCTGCAGGTATAAATACACTGTGCCTGAGCAAGGAAGGCGTCAGTGCTTTGGTTGTCAAACCTAGTTCCTGTTTGTCTCTCTCCTGTGATTGTCTTCCAGGTTCCAGCTCCTGTCTCAAGACTTCCACCATAGAGACCCGCACCAGCATTCCACCTGCGGTGTAGCCTGACTCTCCAATCCATTGTGGATTCATCTGTTTCCAGCTACAACATTACCTGCTTCCAGCTCAGCTTTCAGCAGAGTACAGCTTCCCTTAAAGGGCCGGTGTCCTTTCTACACTTTACCACTCTCCACCGGTATTATTATTTCTCCGCTCTCAAGTTCTACATTTCAGTTCATATTTCATCGCTCCCAAGTTCATCTATTATTTAACTGGTTCCAGCCAGTATCCACTCCGTGCTAACAACAGTCTGGTTCCAGCCAGTATCCACAGCAGCTGTTTTACCTTCAGCAACCCAGCTTTTCCTGGAACATCAGCTGGCACAATCCTGGGTTATCTCCATTGCTACAGTCGGGCCTGGTAAGGACTTTCCATCTAGAAGATCATAAGAACTATCTCACACTACCAGTGCCCTGTGGCTCCTGCCATCCTGTAGTACCCAGGAACTGTATTTATTATTTGCTGACTTTTACGTTTTCTTTTACTGCTGCTGTGTTGCGGAGTTGTCATAATAAACATCATTGACTTTTATCCAAGTTGTCGTGGTCACGCCTTCGGGCAGTTATTATTCATGTTACTTACATGTCCAGGGGTCTGATACAACCTCCCAGGTTCCGGTACATCTCAGCCCCTACAACTGAGGCTGCCTCCCGTCAGCTCAGGCCCTCAGTTGTGACAGTAAGCACTGACCTAATGAATCCAGCCGGAGACCAGGATCAAGCGGCCAGGCCGATGCAAGAACTGGCAGCCCGACTAGAACATCAGGAGGCTGCACAGGGCCACATCATCCGCTGTCTCCAGGATCTCTCTACTCGGCTGGATGGGATTCAGACAACTCTCCGTGGATCAGGCGCATCTGGTGCGTCAACCACAGTGACTCCAGTTATAACCCCACCCACCTTACCCATTTCTGCTCCACGTCTTCATCTTCCAACGCCAGCAAAATTTGACGGATCTCCAAGATTCTGCAGGGGATTTCTCAACCAGTGTGAGATTCAGTTTGAGCTACAACCTGGCAATTTTCCCAGTGACCGTACAAAAATTGCCTACATTATCTCTCTTCTCAGTGGCTCCGCCCTTGACTGGGCATCACCGTTATGGGAGAGGTCCGACACCCTGCTATCTTCTTACACTGCATTCGTGTCAACATTCAGGCGCATCTTCGACGAGCCAGGCCGGGTAACCTCAGCTTCATCCGAGATTCTCCGTTTACGCCAGGGGTCACGTACTGTAGGACAATATCTGATACAGTTCCAGATCCTGGCATCCGAACTGGCATGGAACGACGAGGCCCTGTATGCTGCATTCTGGCATGGCTTATCTGAGCTTATTAAAGATGAGTTAGCTACCAGAGACTTACCTTCTAAGTTAGATGAGCTAATCTCACTCTGCACGAAAGTTGATTTTCGTTTCAGAGAGAGAGCAACTGAGCGTGGAAGATCATCTGCTCCAAAATCTTCTGCTCCTCCTCCTCGTCAACTGTCACCATCTAAAGATGAGCCCATGCAAATTGGCCGTTCCCGTTTAACTCCTGCTGAGCGCCGAAGACGCCTCTCTGAGTCTCTTTGTCTTTACTGTGCAGCTCCGTCTCACACCATCAATGCCTGTCCCGAACGTCCGGGAAAACTCCAAACCCTAGCTCGCCCAGGAGATGGCCGGCTAGGAGTAATGATCTCCTCTCCATCTCCTCATGATTGTAATCTCCCAGTCTCGCTTCAAGTTGCTCAACGTTATCGGAACGTCATTGCCCTCCTTGATTCCGGAGCAGCTGGGAACTTTATTACTGAAGCCTATGTTAAACGGTGGTCCCTACCCACCGAGAGACTTCCTTCCTCCTTTTCCTTAACTGCCGTGGATGGCAGTAAAATTTTTGATACTGTTATTGCTCTAAGGACTCTACCAGTTCGTCTGAGAGTGGGAGTTCTTCATTCCGAACTTATTTCACTTTTAGTGATTCCAAGAGCCACACATCCTGTGGTCCTGGGCCTTCCATGGCTCCGTCTTCACAATCCTACAATTGATTGGACGACTACGCAAATCCTGGCATGGGGTTCCTCCTGTGCAGAGACATGTTTGTTTAAAGTATTGCCTGTCTGTTCTTCCTCCCCCAGGTCGTCTGATGTTCCACCTCCTCCATATCAAGATTTCACGGATGTGTTCAGTAAAGCTTCTGCTGATATCCTTCCTCCTCATAGAGAATGGGACTGCCCGATTGATCTCGTTCCAGGGAAGGTTCCACCTCGAGGCCGAACTTATCCGTTGTCTCTGCCTGAGACGCATTCTATGGAGGAATACATTAAAGAGAACCTAGCAAAGGGGTTCATTCGACCTTCTTCTTCCCCAGCCGGCGCAGGCTTCTTTTTTGTAAAAAAGAAAGATGGTGGTCTGCGGCCGTGCATCGACTACAGAGGTTTGAACGACATTACCATCAAGAACCGTTATCCTTTACCCCTGATTACTGAGCTCTTTGACAGAGTTAGCGGAGCTACCATCTTTACAAAGCTGGACTTGCGAGGTGCATACAATCTCATCCGGATCCGTGAGGGTGACGAGTGGAAGACCGCCTTTAACACCCGTGACGGACATTATGAGTACCTCGTCATGCCCTTCGGATTGAGCAATGCTCCAGCTGTCTTCCAGCATTTTGTCAATGAGATCTTCAGAGACATTCTATACCGTCATGTCGTGGTCTATCTAGACGATATCCTCATTTTTGCCAACGATTTAGAGGAACATCGTTTTTGGGTTAAAGAGGTTCTGTCCCGTCTCCGTGTCAATCATCTCTATTGCAAATTAGAAAAATGCGTCTTTGAAGTCAAGTCCATTCCGTTTCTAGGGTACATTGTGTCCGGTTCCGGACTAGAGATGGATCCTGAGAAACTACAAGCAATTCAGAATTGGCCGGTACCCTTAACCCTCAAAGGGGTCCAGAGGTTCTTAGGGTTCGCCAATTATTACCGAAAGTTTATACGAGACTTTTCCACCATTGTGGCGCCTATTACTGCTTTCACCAAGAAGGGTGCTAACCCGTCCAAGTGGTCTGAAGAAGCCATGCAAGCTTTTCATCTTTTAAAACAGAGGTTCATCTCTGCGCCTGTCCTGAAACAGCCTGACATCGACTCTCCTTTCATCCTAGAGGTGGATGCCTCCTCCGTTGGAGTAGGAGCGGTGTTATCTCAGAGGGCTAAAGATGGCCATCTACATCCTTGCAGTTTCTTCTCCCGGAAGTTCTCCCCAGCTGAGCGCAACTATGCCATTGGCGACCAGGAGTTGCTAGCCATCAAGCTCGCTCTAGAAGAGTGGAGGTATCTGTTGGAGGGAGCTTCTCATTTAATCACCATACTTACAGACCACAAGAACCTTTTATACCTGAAGGGCGCACAATGTCTCAACCCTCGTCAGGCCAGATGGGCACTTTTCTTTTCCAGGTTCGACTTTAAACTCCAGTTCTGTCCGGGCTCTCAGAATCGCAAGGCCGATGCCCTTTCCCGCTCATGGGAGCAAGAAAATGAGTCAGAGTCTTCAGACAAGCATCCTATTATAAATCCGTTGGCATTCTCCACGGTAGGGATGGACTCTACGCCCCCATCAGGGAAAAGTTTTGTGAAGCCGATGCTAAGGAAGAAGCTCATGCATTGGGCCCATGCTTCCCGTTTTGCCGGACATACAGGTATCCAAAAAACCCTGGAGTTTATCTCTAGGTCCTATTGGTGGCCAACTCTGAAAAAAGACGTCTTGGAGTTTATTGCATCTTGCCCAAAGTGTGCCCAACATAAAGTATCCCGCCAGTCGCCTGCGGGGCAACTGGTTCCACTATCCGTTCCCCGTCGACCATGGACCCACTTGTCGATGGATTTCATTACAGACTTACCCATGTGCAACAAGTTCAATACCATCTGGGTGGTAGTTGACCGGTTCACCAAGATGGCACACTTCATTCCTCTCACCGGCCTTCCGTCAGCTTCCAAGTTGGCTCAAGTATTCATACAAGAGATCTTCCGACTCCACGGTCTTCCTGAAGAAATTATCTCAGATCGAGGAGTTCAATTCACAGCCAAATTCTGGCGAAGTTTATGTCAAGTCCTCCAAGTCAAGCTAAAGTTTTCCACGGCTTACCATCCTCAGACCAATGGTCAAACCGAGAGGGTGAATCAGGACTTGGAGGCCTTCCTCCGCATCTATGTGTCCTCCTCTCAAGATGACTGGGTTCAATTACTTCCCTGGGCCGAGTTCTGTCATAACAACCAGTATCATTCTTCATCTTCTTCAACACCATTCTTCACCAACTTTGGATTCCACCCTAAAGTCCCTGAGTTCCAACCGCTTCCAGCAACTTCTGTTCCCGCAGTGGATATCACCTTGCATCAGTTTGCCAATATCTGGAAGAGCGTACGATCAGCTCTGCTCAAGGCATCGTTCAGGTACAAGAAGTTTGCGGATAAGAAGCGTCGAGCAGTTCCTGCTCTCAAGGTGGGTGATCGGGTATGGTTATCCACGAAGAATTTGAGGTTAAGAGTTCCCAGTATGAAGTTTGCACCTCGCTATATCGGTCCTTTCAAGATTGAACAAGTCATCAATCCTGTTGCTTACAGACTCCAATTGCCTCCCTTCTTAAAAATACCCAGGACATTCCATGTTTCCCTGTTGAAACCGCTGATCTTGAATCGGTTTCATTCCTCACTTCCTCCAACTCCGAAAGTCCAAACTCAACGAGGCGTTGAGTATGAAGTGGCCAAGATCCTGGACTCACGTCACCGTTACGGTCAACTACAGTATCTTATTGACTGGAAGGGTTACGGCCCTGAGGAACGTTCATGGACCAATGCTTCTGATGTCCATGCTCCTGCCTTGGTCCGGAGATTCCATTCCAAGTTTCCTCAAAAGCCAAAGAAGTGTCCTGGGGCCACTCCTAAAGGGGGGGGTGCTGTCACGATCCGGGTATCTGGACGCCATTTCTTACCCATCAGATGCCTCCTAAGGCTGGCTCAGCGCTCCAGGACCGGATCCCATCTGTTATCCTAATGTTCACATTCCTGCATCCTCTCCTGTCTCTCTGAGACGCTGTCACAGTAACGCCTTATTACATCTGGCATGGCGTCTCCCGCGGCCTCCGCCGCCGTCCCTGAGCTTCTGCATGCAGAGTGTCAGAGTGGCGATTACGTCAGCCGCGGCCTCCGCTGTGTCCGCGTGGTTGGATGTGCACTTGTCAGCCTGGCGTCTCCTGTCTCCAGTGGCCGGCGCCGCCATTACTGTTTTCATTACCACATGGATTACAAACCAAACTTCCCTCCAAGTGTCTGCATGGGCGCAGCCATCTTGGATTCTGTCAGCTGATCATTTCCTCCAATCTGTTGTCAGTATTGTTAATCTGCATAATTGCCTAGCCAATCCCTTCCTTGCTGCAGGTATAAATACACTGTGCCTGAGCAAGGAAGGCGTCAGTGCTTTGGTTGTCAAACCTAGTTCCTGTTTGTCTCTCTCCTGTGATTGTCTTCCAGGTTCCAGCTCCTGTCTCAAGACTTCCACCATAGAGACCCGCACCAGCATTCCACCTGCGGTGTAGCCTGACTCTCCAATCCATTGTGGATTTATCTGTTTCCAGCTACAACATTACCTGCTTCCAGCTCAGCTTTCAGCAGAGTACAGCTTCCCTTAAAGGGCCGGTGTCCTTTCTACACTTTACCACTCTCCACCGGTATTATTATTTCTCCGCTCTCAAGTTCTACATTTCAGTTCATATTTCATCGCTCCCAAGTTCATCTATTATTTAACTGGTTCCAGCCAGTATCCACTCCGTGCTAACAACAGTCTGGTTCCAGCCAGTATCCACAGCAGCTGTTTTACCTTCAGCAACCCAGCTTTTCCTGGAACATCAGCTGGCACAATCCTGGGTTATCTCCATTGCTACAGTCGGGCCTGGTAAGGACTTTCCATCTAGAAGATCATAAGAACTATCTCACACTACCAGTGCCCTGTGGCTCCTGCCATCCTGTAGTACCCAGGAACTGTATTTATTATTTGCTGACTTTTACGTTTTCTTTTACTGCTGCTGTGTTGCGGAGTTGTCATAATAAACATCATTGACTTTTATCCAAGTTGTCGTGGTCACGCCTTCGGGCAGTTATTATTCATGTTACTTACATGTCCAGGGGTCTGATACAACCTCCCAGGTTCCGGTACATCTCAGCCCCTACAACTGAGGCTGCCTCCCGTCAGCTCAGGCCCTCAGTTGTGACAGGCAACCAGGAGAGTGATATGTGAAAATACACGAATGAAAAGAAATGCAGATGTATGCGTGCGTGCGTACGCAAGACAGAACAGAAGAAAAAAAAACAGTTTTAAAAGACACTAGCGTATTGTTCTTACCTCCGGTTCCGGATTCCTTCAGCACCCTTTACTAAGCGAAGCAGACGCTTATCTGGGCAGCACTACGAGGAATATTACCTCCCGCCCTTTGCTGACAGATAATGTCTGCTGAAATTACCTAGTATAGATATGTGAAGGACGGACGAGCCGCCAATTGATAAAGCCAAATATTTATCTTACTGAAAACCCTCTAAAAGGTTAAAGAACACAGTACGCTATTGGCGTATGGAATACCTTAAGGGTACGCACGTTGCGTATCTAACGCTTAGCCGTGGTCGAGACGCACGAGCGGCACGTTCGCTCACGGCTTAGAGCGTACAGGCAAGCACGCTATAGGCTGCCGACTAACGTAATGATACGCTATCAGCGTAGCGGATGCTTGGGACAAGGAGGAGATCACAAGCGGCGCTGACGCTCACAGTGTTAAACCTTTTTAACTATACCATAAACAATGTACATATACTGTAAACCCTTGTGCAGTGATAAGATGTAAATGCAACACAGTGTAACCTTGTTAGTTTAAAAGCTGTATGAGCGTATGTGACGCTCAGAGAACCCCTTAGCAATATAATAAACAGTCAAATACCGGTCTAAGGGTCTAACGCCTTTTAAGGAAATGAATGAACGTTCAAAAAGAATAATACAATACAAGTTATACACTACCAAAATAACATAGAATATCTAACCAAGTAACTACACATAAAATACAATAAAGATACAATTACTTTTAAAGGGGGAAAGGGGAGAGAGAGAGAGAAAGTGAGAGAGAACGAGTGAGAATGGCTTATAACAATAAAGACAATATGATTGCAGAGAAACGTACGCACAAAGGGAAACAATCGCATGCGCCTTCTGGATATCCAGCTCCCGATTATCAGCAATGAGAACCGTTGAAGAGAAATAGAGAGCTGGCCCAGATCGGCTTGTCCTTTTATACACTACACACAATACAGTACAATGGTCCCTATATTCTTATTGTTCATTGGACACAGGAATTCGTCTTCGCATTATAACAAAAGGTCATAGGTTGATTCATACAGGTGGGCTGTGACTATTTCCAACTGCTCAGGTGGGAGGGAAACTGGGTTTCCCGCCGCATGGGTAATAAAGTGCAAAATACAGTAAATGTTCATAAACTTCTTATGTCCATAACTATTCGCACGAGCGATTAATCCGCTTCAAACCAACACCGGAATATTGCTAATTAAATACTCTTCCGATGGATACTAAACACCACTGTATAACCCCTGTCTGACCCTTCGTATCAAACAAAGAGGGATCTCTTTGTCTATGAACATGCTACATTAACTAAACTTTCAGATTCTATCAAAGGGACTATAATCTACAAAATACATTATATGGTTAAAATATGTAACGATTGAGTCGCCCGCTAGACGCACATAAACTTTACCGTAAATGCGCATACCGTGCGCCTGCGGGTGCACGCAACAGCGAGTATGCGCACGCACGGGAGAGCTCATGCACTCGCAGCAGGCACTCGCATGAGGTGCATATATGGCAGTGTGTAGCGTGATTTTTTTCTGACTTTGACACGGGGTTAGCCCGAATCTCACCATGTGTACACACCTTTAGGTTTTCCTAGAGGATGTTATATTTGTATCAGAGTGACATGCTGTTGGGATGGAGCCAGTCTGCTGTGGCCTTGCAGAGCGGATAAATCCATCTATTCTCATTATGCTCATTAGGAGTTACCAAAGACATATAGTGGTATATATGCTGGACTGCTCTAACTGCCTGTAAATAAATCGCACAGTGACGTGGCAAATGGGCAATAACAAACAATGTTTTTACTAATCAGAATGTGTGTTTTATGACTTACTGAATACACATGAGGAAATGTTACTGTCTGTTCTGTCTTAGTGACTTTTTAGAGAGGTGCAGAATCCTTCAGGTCATCTCAAAGCCTGCGTGAAGAACAAATTGCTGTCCCTATGGAGCTTTGTTTGGATATTGTGTGTGCGTTTGGGGGGGTGAGTTGTGTAAATGATAAGGCTCACTGGTGGGACATTCATGGCCGGCGCCACCACTAGGCAGCTTTAGGCAGCTGCCTATGGGCGGCGTCACTTGAGGGGCGGCAACGCTGAGCGGAATGAAATAGTGAATGACAACCAGGAGGAAGTGTGCTGCTGGCCGGGAGGAATGTGAAACACCTGCTCCATGCTCACCCTGGGTCGGATCTGCTGGGTGGGGGCTGTAATGGAGCCGCATGTATGAGTCATGTACCGCCTCCCCCTCCTGCCTCGGCGCTCTTACCACCCCTTCCTTTCTCCGACCTGATGACTGGGGAAAAGCCGCGATTGCGACGCGACCGCAGCTACCGCTGCAGGAAACTCTTGGCAGTCAAGCCAGCCGGCAGAGAGTGGTAGTTGCTGTGCATGCACAGCAACAGCAGCAGCTCTCTTATGGCCTCACAATTTAGCTGGCAGTGTCTCCCCAGGTATGTGTGCACTCTATATATATATATATATATATATATATATATATATATATATATATATATATATATATATATATGTGTATATGTGTGTATAGTATGTGTGTGTTGTGTAGTGTGTGCAGTCTATATGTGTAGTCTGTATTCTCTCTCCCCCCCCCCCCCCCCCTCATAACACAGTAACTTGCCCAATAGTAGCACTCCAAGCATACACTGTAATAAGGCTTTGTGGTGGTCAGCTTGTAGTCAACGTTTCAGTGCATTAATGTATTGCCATTTTCATCATGTTCTTGAAACATTGACTATAAGCTGATTACCAGAAAGCCTTATTATATGGTTGGAGTGCCGCTATTTTGGAAGGATATACTGTGTGTATATCTATATATATATATATATCAGGAATGTAATGTTTGGCACTCCCAAATAAATTATGTTACCAGGTGCCCTCCACAAAGTTTTGTGTGTGTATGTATATATATATATATATATATATATATACTGACTTGCAAGACTCCGAATAAATATATATATATATATAATCCAATGAAGGCAGCAGCACTGTGAGATTTGTTGTGCTGTAAAAAATTGTATTAAACGTTACACCATGCTCGTTTTCAGCACAACAAATCCCGCAGTGCCGCTGCCTTCCTTGGTGTATATATATATATATATATATATATATATATATATATATATTCGGAGTCTTGCAAGTCAGTGCAGTGATCGGTGTTTAATTATTAACATTTGCAGTGTACCCTGAAGATGGGGATACAGTCCCCGAATCATTGATAATTAAATTCAGCTGGGTGGCAAGGGCTTTCCCAACCACAAGCTGATCTGCCCCCTCTCCCAGCTTGCAGTGACCAGCAGCTACGACGGGGCGTCCAAGTCTGGCAGCCACTACCCTATGCAGGAGTGCATCTGCAAGGGTAACATCTGCTGTCCTCTCTCAAACAGACCCACAGCCAGAAGGACAAACACGGTCAGTGCCTCGAACCTCAGCGCTGATTGTCCTTCATGTGACTGACATGCCTAAACAGTAATGTGTGAATGAATAGATTTATATAATGCTATATAGTCTGTGCCACCTGGGGCTTAGGGGAACCAGTGTACGATGGGTCTAAATTACTATATACATACATACATACATACATACACACACACACACACACACACACACACACACACACACTTGTGCAGTGTCCGGTGCTCTATATAAGCTGTGAGTAAGTTGCCCTCCACTATATGCTGCTCAGCAGTAACAATAGACAATCTCCATGTGGCGGCATTTACACCATACTGACGTTTCAATGCAGAGGCATTTTCATCAGGTTCTGATGAAAATGCATCTGCATTGAAATGTTGATATGGTGTGTGTATATATATATATATATATATATATACATATATATATATACATATATATATATATATATATATATATATATATATTAGAAAAAAGAGGCGGCACTCCCAGCGTTTTAAAGTAGAAAAAATCTTTTAGTCAAGAACGACGTTTCGGGGGGGTCTCACCCCGTCATCAGGATAACATGTGCATAACAAAAGAACAAACATTTATACTTGCATGCCACCTGTCTCCCCGCCGGCCGCAGTCCACGGGCGCCATCATCTCCTTCCGGGTTCAGGACCCTGACGTCATCGGAAGCAGTGAGACCACGTGAGCCTGCGCCGGGAGGTCTAAGAGAGACAAGCCGCATACATTACGTGTCGCCATAGTAACAGTCAACAAAATACACAAAATATACAACATACGCGAAAGCAAACTATACGATGTGAGGAAAAGCCCAACAATAATAAATGTGCTAAAAGAAACAAAGTTGTAGTGACACTAACCATTAAAAGCAGCAAATGTGGACTATAATGCATATATACAAGAGTCAATGCTTAAAATAAATATGCTTAATAGCAACAAATCCGGAACACAACAACCCCCGCTTCACACTGCCTGCACAGCTAATATCACTATGCTTTATATCTCCTCCACTAATAATAAACTGACTACAATGTACAATATCACAACAATCTATTTATATAGTAACATTCCTAACGTAAAGTGGGTGAGTTGAGTATCTGAAGAACTGGACCTCAACACAGCTGCTAATCTACAGCTGGCCATCAGTCGACTGCAATACGGCATGTAGTAAGGGCTAGAACTCAAATAAATGCAGACAGGCTTAAAGATTCATTCAGCCCCTTGGGGTTCACGGTATCAAGGGTGAATATCCACCATGCCTCTAGTTGCAGCAGTTTCTTCCCCCCGATCACCTCCGCGCAACGACTTAGGCACTAGTGCTATCATTCTATATCTTAGTGCCGCTAGACTATGTCTGGCCTGCGCAAAATGCCTGGCCACTGCCTGGTCACTGGTGCCAGACACCAATGCTGCCCTAATGGCAGTCCTGTGTTGGGCAATCCGTTCTTTAAATTGTCTTTCTGTCTTGCCCACGTAGTGAAGACCACATGGGCAAGACAGAAGATAGACCACAAACCTTGAAGTGCAAGACAAAGCTGGCTTAATAAAGAACACCTTCCTGGAAAAGGGATGGTTGAACTTATTGCCCGTAATCAACGCACTACAGGTCGTACACCCCGTGCATTTGAAGCAACCACCCCTTCTAGATAGAAAGTGCTGTTTAGGTTGCCCCATCCCAGTGATATCTGTGTGGACTAACCAATCTTTAATGTTGGGGCCCCTCGTGAAGCTGGGCAGAAGACGTGAGTTGTGTAGAGATGGTAATTCAGGCTCTGAACTAATAATGGGCCAAAGCTGTTTGGCCCTTTTATACGTGTGTTTACTTTTACTAGTATATCTGTTAACCCATGGAACCAACTGTGTTTCTGATATCCTTGGCCCTTTTTCCTTCAATAAAGTGTGTCGATCAAGTGACAGAGCCCTATTTTTCGCCTGAGTAAGTAACTTCTGTGGGTATCCCCGCTCAAGGAATTTGGTGGTCATTTTATCAATTTGCACCTCTCTATCCTTAGCATCACTGGATATACGACAGGCTCTGATAAACTGAGAAAAAGGCAAACTTTCAATGGTCGCATGAGGGTGAAAACTGTTGTGTTTTAAAAGGGTGTTGCGGTCAGTAGGCTTTACATACAGGCTGGTCCGCAGATGCCCCTCACTGATACTGATATCAACATCAAGAAACTGTACCCTATCAAGACTGATACTAGCTGTAAGCTTGGCTGGACAGGGAGAAGCATTATGCACTGATATGATTTCCTGCAACATCTCAATGCTACCTGTCCAGAACAGTAGGATGTCATCTATGTATCTAAAATACTTAAATACATAGCCTTTAATGTTGGGCACTGAGAAAAACAATTTATCTTCCACCACATGCATAAATGAATTTGCATACGAGGGGGCCACCCGGCTCCCCATCGCACACCCTGCTTGTTGAAGGAAGAAACTACCATCATAAAGAAAAAAATTGTGCCTTTATGTGAATTCTAGTAGCTTCATGAAGAAGCCTACTTCTGGTCCCGTATATAGCGGGTTGTCGCAAATCAATTGATATACAGCTGCCAAACCAAGGTCGTGAGGTATACAAGTATATAGACTTGTGACATCAATACTCGCCATTACCATGTCTGGGGGTAATTGACCAATTTCCTCAAACACTCTTAATAGTGACGAGGTGTCTTTAAGGTGCGTTTTAGTGCCCTAAATTACTGGTTGTAGAAAAAAATCCCAAAAAACTAGCTACAGGTTCACACAGCGACCCCCTGGCAGATATGATCGGTCTGCCAGGGGGGCGCTGCGGATCCTTGTGTAGCTTGGGAATAATGTAAAAAATCGGAACGACTGGAAATGCTCTACATAAGAAGGCCTTAATATCAAAGTCTATCACACTATCCTGAACTCCATCCTGCACTAAACAAAACAACTCTTTCTTAAATCTCTCAGTAGGATCTGTGCCCAGCTTGCAATACGTGTTAGCATCATCCAAAAGTCTAAGACATTCTTGCTTATAAAAGCTCAGGTCCATCACCACTACGGCTCCCCCCTTATCAGCTCCCCTTATGATGATGTCTTGACGTTTACTTAAGTCATTCAAAGCAGACCTCTCATCCCTTGAAAGATTGTGATGTATATATGGGGCAGTCGCCCGGGGTTCCTGGCTACATGTATCCAACAATATATGGAATGTCCGGACTGAAGGGTTAAATGACTGTGGGTCAAACGTTGAAGCAGGTTTAAATTTTTTGCCAGCCTGCATGCCATCGATTACAGCTTCACAACTCCCACCAGGCATTTCGTACTGCTCTTTATACCTATTTTTGCTCTTATCAAAGAATTCCCTAATTTTAAGCTTTCTGTGAAACTTAAAATTGTCCACCTTCCATTGGAAGTCTTGATGAAAATGTGTGGGAACAAAACTGAGACCTTTCGCCAACACCTGTGTCTCAGCTTCAGTCAAAGGGTGGCTGGATAGATTAAAAATTAGGTCCTTTGAGACTACACTCAAATCTTTGTATACAGCTGCTGGGGTGGCTCAAAAATCCACTATAGCATGTGGGTGGAATACTAAGGCCATTGCCAAATTGTCGGGCAACCTACTTGAGGGGTTAGATACCTTGCCTCAGGGGGAGATTATTTTACTCCAGCAACAGTAATTTTATGGTGGAAGCCGTAAAAGAAAAAGGCTTGCTTAATGCACGCACCACTGCTATGGCAGTGTCAGCATGCAGAGGCTTATGGCTACGCCAGTGGACTGCTGACTTGAACTCCAGGAAAGGCGTGGAAGGCCTATCCTTCACAGGAGAGGCCTTATTTGGAGATGAACTAGACAAATGGATCTCCAAAGCTACTGCGGATAAGCCCATGTATCTTCCTTCTGCAGCTCCCCCAGCCAGGAAGGCCTACTCAGAATTTAATC
Organism: Pseudophryne corroboree; assembly: GCF_028390025.1. NCBI lineage: Eukaryota > Metazoa > Chordata > Amphibia > Anura > Myobatrachidae > Pseudophryne > Pseudophryne corroboree. The sequence goes on along the minus strand of NC_086444.1, from coordinate 977,143,199 downwards.
TACAGTCCTTTCGGACAGTCGAGTTTAACGGCAATACCAGAGGTTCTTCTACAGCCACCAATGGGGCTAGAAGTAAACCACGCAAACCAGCAACTGCTGGTTCACAGGAAGAGAGCTCAAGCTCTGCTTCCGCAAAGCTCTCAGCATGACGGTGGACCGCGATGCCTGGAAGACTGGCAGGTGGGAGCCTGACTAAAATTTTTCAGTCACATCTGGACTTCTTCGTGCCAGGATCTTTGAGTCATAGATCTTATTTCCCAGAGCTATAGTCCAGTGTTACCAGTTTCACAAGAGACAAGTATAACCTTACAATACGCCATTCAAAAACTGGTACAGACTCAGGTCATTGTATCAGTACCACCTCATCTGCAAAACAAGGTATATTATTCCAACTTGTTTGTAGTACCGAAACCGGACGGTTCGGTAAGACTGATTTTGAACCTCAAGTCGTTGAACCCGTACTTACGAGTGTTCAAATTCAAGATGAAGTCTCTGAGAGCGGTGATCTCAGGTCTGGAGGAGGGGAAATTCCTAGTGTCTCTGGATATCAAGGATGCGTACCTTCACATTCCGATCTGGCCACTTCATCAGACCTATCTACAGTTTGCACTGCAGGACTGCTACTACCAGTTCCAGGCCCTGCCATTTGGTCTCTCCATGGCACCGAGAGTGTTCACCAAGGTGATGGCAGAGATTATGTTTCTACTCCGCAAACAGGGAGTGAACATAATTCCGTACCTGGACGATCTTCTGATAAAGGCACCGTCCAGGGAGCGGTTGTTGGACAGCATTGGTCTCTCAACCGGACTACTCCTGGAGCACGGTTGGAATCTGAACTTACCAAAATCTCATCTGGAACCGACGCAGAGGCTTCCTTTCCTGGGGATGATACTGGGCACAGAGTCTCAGAGTGTTCCTTCGCTTGGAGAAGGCTATGATAATCCAGTCGATGGTTCGGGTTGTCCTGAAGCCAACCCGGATCTCGGTGCATCTGTGCATTCGACTTCTGGGGAAAATGGTGGCCTCTTACGAGGCGATTCAGTATGGAAGGTTTCATGCGAGGCCTTTCCAGCTGGATCTGTTGGACAAATGGTCCGGATCGTATCTTCACATTCACCAGAGGATCTGTCTGTCGCCAAAAGCCAGAATCTCCCTTCTGTGGTGGCTGCAGACTTCTCACCTAGTCAAGGGTCGGAGGTTCGGGATTCAGAATTGGATTCTGCTAACCACAGAAGCAAACTTCAGAGGTTGGGGAGCAGTCACCCTGGGGGTGCAGTTTCAAGGAAGATGGTCAAGTCGGGAAGTCGTCCTTCCAATAAACATCTTGGAACTCAGGGCAATCTACAACGCCCTTCTGCAGGCCTCATCTCTACGGAATCAGGCCTTTCAAGTCCAGTCGGACAATGTAATGGCGGTAACGTACATAAACTGACAGGGTGGAACGAAAAGCAGAGCAGCAATGTCAGAGGTATCAAGAATTCTCCTCTGGGCGGAAAAACACGCCTTGGCGTTGTTGGCGGTCTTCATTCCGGGAGTAGACAACTGGGAAGCAGACTTCCTCAGCAGACACAACCTGCACCCGCGGGGAGGGGGGCCTCCACCTGGAGGTGTTTCGGTGGTTGACACGTCGGTGGGTATATCCACAGATCGACATGATGGCCTCTTGTCTCAACAAGAAGCTCAAGCTTCACTGTTCCAGGTCGAGGGACCATCAAGCAGCGGCGGTAGACGCTCCGACAACACCGTGGGTCTACCAGCTGGTGTACGTGTTTCCTCCACTTCCTCTGATCCCAAGAATTCTAAAGAGGGAAAAGGTTCAAGCAATCCTCATTGCTCCGGACTGGCCTCGAAGGGACGCTGATCGAAGATCCGTTGCCTCTACCTCTTTGCGAGGATCTTCTGCAACAGGGCCCGTTCGTCTATCAAGACTTACCGCGGCTATATTTAACGGCATTGAAGTTGAACGGCTGATTCTAGCCAGGAGAGGGATTCCTGACAAGGTCATCCCGACTATGATCCAAGCCAGGAAGGGGGTAACGTCTAAACATTACCACCGTATATGGAAGAAGTATGTCTCTTGGTGTGAGAGAAGACAATATTCTGCGGTGGAATTTCATCTGGGACGTCTCCTGCTTTTTCTACAGTCGGTAGTGGATGTGGGCCTACGCCTAGGCTCCATTAAAGTCCAGATTTCGGCCTTGTCTATTTACTTTCAGAAACAATTGGCTTCTCTCCCTGAGGTCCAGACGTTTTTGAAAGGTGTTCTGCACATCCAGCCTCCCATTGTGCCTCCCACGGCACCTTGGGATCTCAATTTGGTGCTGCAGTTCCTCCAGTCAGACTAGTTTGAACCATTACAGGAGGTTGACGTAAAGTACCTTACGTTGTTGGCCTTGGCTTCAGCAAGACGTGTGTCGGAGCTAGGGGCGTTGTCTCACAAGAGCCCCTACTTAATTTTTCCATGAGGACAGAGCTGAACTCGGAACTCGTTAGCATTTTCTTCCTAAGGTGGTGTCCGAGTTTCACATCAACCAACCTATTGTGGTTCTGGCTCTTACTGATACCTCTGCTACTTCAAAGTCTTTGGATGTTGTGAGGACTTTGAAGGTCTATGTAAAGAGGACAACTCGTCACAGGAAATCCGACTCGTTGTTCGTTCTCTATGATCCCAATAAAATTGGGTGTCCTGCTTCAAAGCAGTCTATCGTACGCTGGATCAGGCTCACTATCCAGCATAATTATTTCACGGCAGGATTGCCTTTTCCAAAATCTATACAGGCCCACTCTACTAGGTCGGTGGGTTCTTCTTGGGCGGCTGCCCGGGGTGTCTCGGCTTTACAGCTCTGCCGAGCAGCTACTTGGTCAGGTTAGAACACATTTGCAAAGTTTTACAAGTTCGAAACTTTGGCCTCCTGAGGACCTTCAGTTTGGTCAATCAGTTCTGCAAGAACCTCAGCACTCTCCAACCCGGTTTGGGAGCTTTGGTACTTCCCCATGGTACTAAATGGATTCCCAGTATCCCCAAGGACGTAAGAGAAAATAGGATTTGAATTACCTACCAGTAAATCCTATTCTCGTAGTCCGTAGGGGATACTGGGCGCCCGCCCGGTGCTTCATTCTTCCTGCACTGTTACTTAGTTAAGTATTCTGGTTTGTTCAGCTGTTGCTGTTCATGTTTCAAGTTTGGTTAGCATGGCTTTCCTATTTTTCTGTGTGTGCTGGTTCGTAATCTCACCACTTTCCTTATCTATCCTTCTCTCAAAGTATGTCCGTCTCCTTGGGCACAGTTTCCTAGACTGAGTCTGGTAGGAGGGGCATAGAGGGAGGAGCCAGCGCACACTATCAAATTCTCAAAGTGCCCATGGCTCCTAGTGGACCCGTTTATACCCCATGGTACTAAATGGATTCCCAGTATCCTCTACGGACTACGAGAAAAGGATCTATTTTTTATACCATAGAATTAACAGAATAGAAGATTTACGTTTTGATTTATGAAGCATCGGTTTTGAAGACCGCCATAAAACCGCCAGCAAACCCGCCAAAAAAAAATGACTTTCCTCAGACATGTTTGCGTTGAATATGTCCCATGGCGTATTTGGGCAATAATGCAGTCACATTACTGTATTTTATTACCCTTTTTAAACTTGTATAATAGTAAATTAATTTTGAATTCAATTGGTTTCCCCCAGCACCCTGAATGATAACAGTAACCAGATATAAATTCCACATAATAATAGAATTCAGAGATCTTCGTTACACATATTTGCGCAAATGTGTGGTTAAGCCCCAAAGCCGCATATCTGGTTACTGTCATCATTCAGGGTGCTGGGGGAAACCAATTGCCTTTTTTCTTGCTCTGAAATACCCCTCCTTTTCGAGCACCTGAATGATATCACTAAGCTAATTGAGCATCTACCAATTGAGCATCTACCAATATATATGTCTGTTGTGAGAGGCAGAGAGGTTCCTGCATTAGGAGGAGGTGCAGGCCCTGACATGCCACATGGAGCATTATGGGGTTGCTCCAAGGTAGGTAGCTCTTAGCTTAGACATATTGTAGTAAGGAGCCATTATCATGTGGCTCCTTGCTGGTTAATATTAGACCCAGATTGGGGTAATGGAGGTGTGGTGCCTCTGGACTGGCTGAGCTGGATGGCTTTAGTGTGGCATACCTTTACATTCTATTAACACTTTTCACTTATTAATTTTTTAACACTATTTCTCTATTTTAATTACATTTCATGTTTGTATCACCCTCTCTATAGCTTCGGCTTCCTAAATACTAATTTATTAACACTATAGTTTTTTCATTGATACGCTACGCTGGGCTTTCTGGCTTATGCTGGTGTTTTGGGGTGCCACACCCTGCACCTAGATATAGCGCTAGGGACCCCAAATATACAGAGACGCCTTGATGCGGCTTTGGGGCTTAACCACACTTTTGCGCAAATATTTGTAACGAAGATCTCTGAATTCTATTATTATATGGGATTTATATCTGGTTACTGTTATCATTCAGGGTCCTGGGGGAAACCAATTGCCTTTTTTTCTTGCTCAGAAATACCCCTCCCTTTCGAGCACCTGAATGATATCACTAAGCTAATTGAGCATCTACCAATATATATGATAATTTCTCTAACGTCCTAGTGGATGCTGGGGACTCCGTAAGGACCATGGGGAATAGACGGGCTCCGCAGGAGTCAGGGCACTTTAAGAAAGAATTTGGATTCTGGTGTGCTCTGGCTCCTCCCTCTATGTCCCTCCTCCAGACCTCAATTTGAATCTGTGCCCGGACGAGCTGGGTGCTGTTTAGTGAGCTCTCCTGAGCTTGCTATAAGAAAGTATTTGGTTAGGTTTTTTATTTTCAGGGAGATCTGCTGGCAACAGACTCCCTGCATCGTGGGGCTGAGGGGAGAGAAGCAGCCCTACTCTCTGAAGCTAGGTCCTGCTTCTTAGGCTACTGGACACCATTGGCTCCAGAGGGATCGTACACAGGATCTCACCCTTTGTCGTCCGATCCCGGAGCCGCGCCGCCGTCCCCCTCGCAGAGCCGGAAGACAGAAGCCGGGTGAAAAAAGCAAGAAGACTTCAAAATCGGCGGCAGAAGACTCCAGTCTTCATACTGAGGTAGCGCACAGCACTGCAGCTGTGCGCCATTGCTCCCACACTACACCCACATACTCCGGTCACTGTAGGGTGCAGGGCGTAGGGGGGGGGCGCCCTGGGCAGCAATTAGGACCTATTGGCAAAAGTTGGGCATATATACAGTTGGGCACTGTATATATGCATGAGCCCCCGCCATTATATTGTACAGAAACGCTGGACAGAAGCCCGCCGCTGAGGGGGTGGGGCTTCTTCCTCAGCACTCACCAGCGCCATTTTCTCTAATGTCCTAGTGGATGCTGGGGACTCCGTAAGGACCATGGGGAATAGACGGGCTCCGCAGGAGACTGGGCACTCTAAAGAAAGATTTAGTACTACCTGGTGTGCACTGGCTCCTCCCTCTATGCCCCTCCTCCAGACCTCAGTTAGAATCTGTGCCCGGCCAGAGCTGGGTGCTTTTAGTGAGCTCTCCTGAGCTTGCTAATAAGAAAGTATTTTAGTTAGGTTTTTTATTTTCAGAGAGCTTCTGCTGGCAACAGACTCTCTGCTACGTGGGACTGAGGGGAGAGAAGCAAACCTACTAACTGCGGCTAGGTTGCGCTTCTTAGGCTACTGGACACCATTAGCTCCAGAGGGTTTGAACACAGGATCTTAACCTTGGTCGTCCGTTCCCGGAGCCGCGCCGCCGTCCCCCTCGCAGAGCCAGAAGTCAGAAGCCGGCAGAAGCAAGAAGACATCAAAATCGGCGTCAGAAGACTCCTGTCTTCACATGAGGTAGCGCACAGCACTGCAGCTGTGCGCCATTGCGCCCACACTACCCACACACTCCGGTCACTGTAGGGTGCAGGGCGCAGGGGGGGGCGCCCTGGGCAGCAATTAGGATACCTCTTGGCAAAAAGACACATATATACAGCTGGGCACTGTATATATGTACGAGCCCCGCCATTTTATTACACAGACCCGGGACAGAAGCCCACCGCTGAGGGGGCGGGGCCTTCTTCCTCAGCACTAACCAGCGCCATTTTCTCTTCACAGCTCCGCTGAGAGGAAGCTCCCCAGGCTCTCCCCTGCAGTATCAAGGTAGAAAAAGGGTAAAAAGAGAGGGGGGGCACATAAATTTAGGCGCAAATTATCATAAACAGCAGCTACTGGGTAAACACTAAGTTACTGTGTAATTCCTGGGTTATATAGCGCTGGGGTGTGTGCTGGCATACTCTCTCTCTGTCTCCCCAAAAGGCCTTGTGGGGTCCTGTCCTCGATTAGAGCATTCCCTGTGTGTGTGCGGTGTGTCGGTACGTTTGTGTCGACATGTTTGACGAGGACGGTTACGTGGAGGCAAAACAAGTGCAAGTGAATGTGGTGTCGCCGCCGACGGCGCCGACACCTGATTGGATGGATATGTGGAAGGTGTTAAATGATAACGTAAGCTCCTTGCATAAAAGGTTGGATAATCAGTCAGGGTCTCAACCCGTGTCTGATTCTACAGCTCAGAGGCCGTCAGGGTCTCAAAAGCGCCCACTATCCCAGTTGGTTGACACAGATGTCGACACGGATTCTGACTCCAGTGTCGATGACGATGAGGCAAAGTTGCAGCCTAAAATGACTAAAGCCATCCGATACATGATTATAGCAATGAAGGATGTATTGCACATATCGGAGGAAAACCCTGTCCCTGACAAGAGGGTTTATATGTTTGGGGAGAAAAAGCAAGAAGTGACTTTTCCCCCTTCACATGAATTAAATGAGTTATGTGAAAAAGCGTGGGATTCCCCTGATAGGAAAGTACCGATTTCCAAAAGATTACTTATGGCGTATCCTTTCCCGCCAACGGATAGGTTACGCTGGGAATCCTCCCCTAAGGTAGACAAAGCGTTGACGCGCTTATCTAAGAAGGTGGCCCTGCCGTCACAGGATACGGCCGCCCTAAAGGATCCTGCGGATAGGAAGCAGGAAGGTATCCTGAAGTCTGTTTATACACATTCTGGTACTCTTCTGAGGCCAGCAATTGCTGCGGCCTGGATGTGTAGTGCTGTAGCAGCATGGACAGATACTCTGTCTGAGGAGTTAGATACCCTGGACAGGGAGACTATTTTACTGACCCTAGGGCATATCAAAGACGCTGTCCTATATATGCGGGATGCCCAGAGGGACATTTGCCTGCTGGGCTCTAGAATAAACGCAATGTCGATTTCTGCCAGAAGGGTCTTATGGACTCAGCAATGGACAGGTGATGCCGACTCTAAAAAAAAAACACATGGAGGTGTTGCCTTATAAGGGTGAGGAATTGTTTGTGGACGGTCTCTCGGACCTAGTTTCCACGGCTACGGCTGGGAAGTCAAATTTCTTGCCATATATTCCCTCACAGCCAAAGAAAGCACCGTATTACCAAATGCAGTCGTTTCGTTCACAGAAAAGCAAGAAAGTCAGAGGTGCATCCTTTCTTGCCAGAGGCAGGGGTAGAGGAAAAAAGCTGCACCATGCAGCTAGTTCCCAGGTACAAAAGTCCTCCCCGGCTTCCAGTAAATCCACCGCATGACGCTGGGGCTCCACAGGCGGAGCCAATAGGGGTGGGGGCGCGTCTCCGAAATGTCAGCCTCCAGTGGGTTCGCTCACGGGTGGATCCTTGGGCTATACAAATTGTGTCTCAGGGATACAAGCTGGAATTCGAGGTGACGCCCCCTCACCGTTACCTAAAATCGGCCTTGCCAGCTTCCCCCAGGGAAAGGGAGGTAGTGCTGGCAGCAATTCACAAGCTATATCTCCAGCAGGTGGTAGTGAAGGTTCCCCTCCTTCAACAGGGAGGGGGTTACTATTCCACCATGTTTGTGGTACTGAAACCGGACGGTTCGGTCAGACCCATTTTGAATTTAAAATCCCTGAATATTTATCTGAAGAAATTCAAGTTCAAGATGGAATCGCTCAGGGCGGTCAGTGCAAGCCTGGAGGAAGGGGATTTTATGGTGTCTCTGGACATCAAGGATGCGTACTTGCATGTCCCCATTTATCCACCTCATCAGGAGTACCTCAGGTTTGTGGTACAGGACTGTCATTACCAATTCCAGACGTTGCCGTTTGGCCTGTCCACGGCACCGAGAATATTTACCAAGGTGATGGCGGAAATGATGGTGCTCCTTCGGAAGCAAGGGGTTACAATTATCCCATATTTGGACGATCTCCTCATAAAGGCGAGGTCCAGGGAGAGGTTGCTGATCAGCGTAGCACTCTCTCAGGAAGTGTTGCAACAGCACAGCTGGATTCTGAATATTCCAAAGTCGCAGCTGATTCCTACGACGCGTCTGCCCTTCCTAGGCATGATTCTGGACACAAACCAGAAAAAGGTGTTTCTCCCGGAGGAGAAGGCTCAGGAGCTTGTGACTCTGGTCAGAGGCCTCCTAAAACCAAAACAGGTATCGGTGCATCACTGCACGCGAGTCCTGGGAAAGATGGTGGCGTCATACGAAGCCATTCCCTTCGGCAGGTTCCATGCGAGGATCTTTCAGTGGGATCTGTTGGACAAGTGGTCCGGGTCGCATCTTCAGATGCATCGGCTGATCACCCTGTCCCCCAGGGCCAGGGTGTTTCTTCTATGGTGGCTGCAAAGTGCTCACCTCCTCGAGGGCCGCAGGTTCGGCATTCAGGACTGGGTCCTGGTGACCACGGATGCAAGCCTCCGAGGATGGGGGGCAGTCACTCAAGGAAGAAACTTCCAGGGGCTGTGGTCAAGTCAGGAGACTTGTCTGCACATCAATATCCTGGAACTAAGCGCCATATACAACGCCCTGAGTCAAGCGGAGCCTCTGCTTCGAAACCAACCAGTGCTGATTCAGTCAGACAACATCACCGCAGTGGCCCACGTAAACCGCCAGGGCGGCACAAGAAGCAGGGTGGCAATGGCAGAAGCCACCAGGATTCTTCGTTGGGCGGAGAATCACGTACTAGCACTGTCAGCAGTGTTCATTCCGGGAGTGGACAACTGGGAAGCAGACTTCCTCAGCAGGCACGACCTCCACCCGGGAGAGTGGGGACTTCATCAAGAAGTCTTCACGCAGATTGCAAGTCGGTGGGAACTGCCACAGGTGGATATGATGGCATCCCGCCTCAACAAAAAGCTACAGAGGTATTGCCCCAGGTCAAGAGACCCTCAGGCGATAGCTGTAGACGCACTAGTGACACCGTGGGTGTTCCAGTCGGTTTATGTATTTCCTCCTCTTCCTCTCATACCCAAGGTGCTGAGAATCATAAGAAAAAGAGGAGTGAGAACAATACTCATTGTTCCGGATTGGCCAAGAAGGACTTGGTATCCAGATCTGCAAGAAATGCTCACAGAGGTCCCATGGCCTCTGCCTCTAAGACAGGACTTGTTGCAACAGGGGCCCTGTCTGTGCCAAGACTTACCGCGGCTGCGTTTGACGGCATGGCGGTTGAACGCCGGATCCTAGCAGAAAAAGGCATTCCGGATGAGGTTATTCCTACGCTGATAAAGGCTAGGAAGGACGTGACGGCTAAACATTATCACCGTATATGGCGAAAATATGTTGCTTGGTGTGAGGCCAGGAATGCCCCCACGGAGGAATTCCAGCTGGGCTGTTTCCTTCACTTCCTACAGGCGGGAGTGACTTTGGGCCTAAAATTGGGTTCCATTAAGGTCCAGATTTCGGCCCTGTCTATTTTCTTTCAAAAAGAACTGGCTTCTCTGCCTGAAGTTCAGACGTTTGTAAACGGAGTGCTGCATATTCAGCCCCCTTTTGTGCCTCCAGTGGCACCTTGGGATCTTAACGTGGTGTTGAGTTTCCTGATGTCACACTGGTTTGAGCCACTTAAAACCGTGGAGTTAAAATTTCTCACGTGGAAGGTGGTCATGCTATTGGCCTTGGCTTCAGCTAGGCATGTGTCAGAATTAGCGGCTTTGTCACATAAAAGCCCCTATCTGGTTTTCCATATGGATAGGGCAGAATTGCGGACCCATCCACATTTTCTACCAAAAGTGGTGTCATCTTTTCATATGAACCAACCTATTGTGCCTGTGGCTATTCGTGACTTGGAGGATTCCGAGTTACTAGATGTGGTCAGGGCTTTGAAGGTTTATGTAGCCAGAACGGCTAGAGTCAGGAAAACTGAGTCGCTGTTTATCCTGTTTGCATCAAACAAGCTGGGTGCTCCTGCTTCAAAGCAAACTATTGCTCGCTGGATCTGTAACACGATTCAGGAGGCTCATTCTGCGGCTGGATTGCCGCTGCCAAAATCAGTAAAAGCCCACTCCACAAGGAAGGTGGGCTCTTCTTGGGCGGCTGCCCGAGGGGTCTCGGCATTACAGCTTTGCCGAGCAGCTACTTGGTCAGGTTCGAACACTTTTGCAAAGTTCTACAAGTTTGATACCCTGGCTGAGGAGGACCTTGTGTTTGCTCATTCAGTGCTGCAGAGTCATCCGCACTCTCCCGCCCGTTTGGGAGCTTTGGTATAATCCCCATGGTCCTTACGGAGTCCCCAGCATCCACTAGGACGTTAGAGAAAATAAGATTTTACTTACCGGTAAATCTATTTCTCGTAGTCCGTAGTGGATGCTGGGCGCCCGTGCCAAGTGTGGACTTCTTCTGCAATACTTGTATATAGTTATTGCTTAAATAAGGGTTATGTTATGGTTGCAACAGGGTTGATCTGATGCTCCGTTGTTGTTCATACTGTTAACTGGGTAAGTTTATCACAAGTTATACGGTGTGATTGGTGTGACTGGTATGAGTCTTGCCCTGGATTCCAAAATCCTTTCCTTGTACTGTCAGCTCTTCCGGGCACAGTTTCTCTAACTGAGGTCTGGAGGAGGGACATAGAGGGAGGAGCCAGAGCACCCCAGAATCCAAATTCTTTCTTAAAGTGCCCTGTCTCCTGCGGAGCCCGTCTATTCCCTATGGTCCTTACGGAGTCCCCAGCATCCACTACGGACTGCGAGAAATAGATTTACCGGTAAGTAAAATCTTATTTTTGCATTCAGTTTGCTAATAATTTTTGCCTAACACTCTGTATGCTCTGAAACATGTTAATCTTTGAGTGTACACATTTTAACTTGGTTTTGTTTTAAAACAGATTGTCCCTTTAAAGCTAGCAGCTATATCGGTGATATTTTGCTGTTGCTTACATTTGGGCTTATAACTTTAATAACAGTAGTTTTCTGTGCAGGTGTTAAAAAAAAAAAAAATGCCTTAGCAGCATAGGGGTTTATATTATATAATATGAATTTAGTGATTTGGTCTTTGTCAATTCCAGTCTGCTATGCTAAATTTCCTTGTTCTTTTTCCTGTATTTTGTTTTTCTTTTCTTAGCCAATGGATGATTTTTATGTATTTTTATATGTAAATTATTACAAAGTTTGTAAAGTAAGGTGTATGTTTGGCAAACCACTGATTTATAGCCTACTTCAAAGTGTGCTTTTACAGGTGTAATAACATCTTTAATATTGTTTCTTCATATATGTTTTTAGCTCTTATGGTGTCAGTTTTTATAAATATTCTTGGACTGTAGCCTGAAAGCTAGAAAGGCCTTAGGCGTTAATAGGCAGCTCTGCCTTGTGCCCTTGCCTTACACTAATCAGCAGTTTGTTGACATTCTGTGATTGAAATACTGTGATCTCTAAATCCACAGCTAAGTTATGTAAAAACATTGCAAGCATTCTTATGTTTACTTATGGAGAAGAAACTAGACTATATCTCAGTGCCCAGTACTGAAATGGCAATGTACACTTAGGCATTGCAAAATGTAAGTTAACACACAAACAAAATATTGCTCTTTGTCAGTGCAATTAATAGGCATATTGCTAGGCGCATGTTTTTGAAGCTTCGTCACATCAGCTGACCGGTGCTCGGGATCCCGGAGGTCAGCATGCCGACGCCGGGATCCCGAACACTAGAAATGCTGGCACATGGAATGCCGACCAACAGGCTCTATACCCACTCGTGGGTGTCCATGACACCCATAGAGTGGGAATATAACCTGTGGTGAGCAGCGTGGCACCCTCATAAGGAACTATCTAATTAAAGAGCACTATGATAGAACTGAATTGTACAGTGTGTTAACGTATATTGGGTCAGGATGCGGTTATGATACCGGCAGTCAGGATCCCGGCGGTCAAGATCTCGATGCCGTAATCCCGACTGCTTAACATGCCAACACGCAGTATACCAACGTACAGGCATTATTCTCACTCGTGGGTGTCAACGACACCCATAGAATGGAAATAGAACCTGTGGCTAGCGCAGCGTGGCGAGCGCAGTCGCAAGCTCTGTTGCGCTTGCCCCCCTGTCGGCATTCTGGCGGTTGGGATCGTGGCACCGGTATGCTGAGCAACGGGATCCCTACTTCCGGTCATGCCTACCCAACCCATTAGGTCAATCCCATATGGTCAACAGGCACTAGGTCGAGGTCGACATGGATAAAAAGGTCAACATATGAAAAGTCTGCATTGGAAAAGGTTGCCAGCTACAAAAGGTCAGTGGTCGAAAGGTCGACATGGCAATAATTGACACTTTTTTTGCCTTTTTGGGGTTAGTGTGGATAGTTTTGGCATCAGGACCACCAATTGTTGAAACACGTCTCCTCGTGGGCTTGCTTTGCTCGCCTCTCTTCGGGCACAGTGTCTCTCTTAGCTTGCCCCAAGGATACTAAAGGTTATGATTTGTGATATGCATAGTCAAGGACGGAAAAAGTAAACAAAACATGCAAAAACCGTGTCGACCTTTTGGCCATGTTGACATCAGGGTCAAAATAGGCCTTTCATTCAGTTTTTGTCTGCTTAATGAGCAAGCATGTATGGCATGTAGTAAAGGACCCTGGTAGCTGCTGTAACTTTCCAGATGGTGAAAGTGAGACACCATACCTTCACAATAGCCTGACTGTGACATGTCAAAGCCTGGAAGGTTTTACCAGAAAACCTGAGTACTATTAAGTGTAAGTGCAATGCTCAACCAGTAAGGAATGACATTAACCATACTTAGGCTAGACATATGAATATCCTTACCAAGAACTAAGGATCAAATAGGGTTCAGCATAACAAAAGGTAAAAAAGAGGCAAACTAGATGGGCCAAGTGGTTATTTGCTGTCAATTTCTATGACTAAAACCAAAGTTGCATTAACACCCATGTATATGGCTGACCAGAAGTTGGAGAAGGTGATCTACTGACCAAGAGAGGTAGAGTTGAGCATTGTGGACATTGTTGCAACTCCACTAATCTTACAGCCATGGCTGGAATCCTCTGTGAACATGTGAGTAATACCCCTTTCACACCCCCAATGCCGGATCCCACCTGGGAATTGGAAACGGGTCCTTCCTGGGTGGGATGCAGCATTGGACCCTAACTACTGGCTTCCCGACCTGGCAATATGCCGTGCCGGTTGCCATAGCGGAGGGGGGGCAGAGTCGGCAGCAGGGGCGGAGCCCGGGAGATGAGCTCATCTCCGCCTGCCTCTTCCCTATGTAGTTAACGGGTCCCGGGTCACATCGACCCGGGAGCCCGTTCACGCTGCCACACGCTGCCACTGACCCAGTATTACTGGGTCAGGCGACCTGCGTCTTCATATGCAGTGCCCAGTAGGCCGCAGCCTGATTGACAGCTGGGCAGCGTTCCTGAAAATGGGGGGGGGGGGGGGGGGTTGTCTACAGTGGCGAGGTCAGGGTCTGTCTTCCAAAGCACATTTCTTTGCCCTGGCTGAGTGAAAACACGGCCATCCTATGTAACCTGAGAGTTACTGAGATGGCGAGTGTTTTTGGTAGATGATCTGCTGCGGTGTCTTAGGTCACAGCTGAAGATCACAGAAGCTCGCAGGAGGCATCTATTTACACAAGACGCCTCCAGCTGCATTAGCATACTTACACACAGAAGCTGCTCCAAAGATGCTGTGTACACTTTGTCCACCTCTGAGTCACAGTGTCTTCAATTATCTCAGTGCATGTAAAAAGTAATAGCTTGATCCACTGACTTACGTGACTATATTTAAAATGGAGGAAAAGATGCAGGAGACCTCAATATATGGGGAGTACAGAAATCTAAACATAAAAGATTCTCTCCAATGGGCTAGCATTTTGGTTTGACAGAGTTAACTGATTTCCGTAAAATGAGATTAATAGCTTATTGTATGCTTGGGGGTTGGTTCCATTTTAAAGGGCCTTTTTATAAATTAATTTTTCTGTGATATTCCCCAAAACACACATTTTTGGGGGAAACCCCACTAATGTATCTTTGGATTTCCCTATAGATTGTAAGCTTTCGAGCAGGGCCTTCCTACCTCTGTGACTGTTTGTTATTACCCAGTTTTGTGTTAATCACTGTTGTTGTAAAGCGCAAGGGAATATGCTGCGCTATATAAGAAACTGTTAAATAATAATAAATAGATATCTGCTTTCTTGACAAATTTACTTTCACATTCCGTAGCTTGGCCCGGTAGCTAACGCCACCTGAAGATGGAGTTTACAGTTGTAACCTATAGGCAACATTCTACAAAAAGTACCGGGAAAGGAATCTGTAGGAACCCCCCTGTACTCATCAGTCACCCACATGTAGCGCTTGTGGCCCCTGGTAGATGAAAGTACAGTGATCGCTAATACAGTCATTTTACTTTTACACTTCGTAGGGGGACAGGCTCTTATTGGAGTCTCTGTCCCTACGTGTGAAAAATGATGCCTGCCAGTGGCAATTAATTTATTGTTGCTGCGAATAGCGGTGATGAGAAATTATATCAGGTCAAAAATCTGAAGTAAATGGGCCCCTTAGAAACATCGTCATGGGACCTCTCAGTTGCTAAAAACTGGCAATAGATTTGGGTGTAGCTGTAGCTTAGGGGGTGTTTAAAATATTAAACTCAAAGTGGAATATTATTTCTAAACTGGTGCTAATTTTCATTAGCCAATTTAAAATGGCTGCATAAGGGGGTGTATATGGAAGGAACAGTCAAAAACAGCACTGTATGTTAAATTGGTTTATGATTGGTTCTCACATCCCCAGATCTTGGCTAAGGCAGTGTGGCAAATCGTGGAGTCGCTTCATGTGGCAGTGCGGCTTTAATATGAGAAGGATTCAATGTGGCGCTGTTCAATGTTTTGAAAAGTAATTGACTTTGAGTTGAAGATGTGGGAAGAAATAAAACTGTAATGAAAGTTACCAGAAGTATTATCTGCGCTATTATTAGGTCTGGTTAGCACACACTACTGCTTTTTTTTCTATTGTATTTACAACTTCTGCTTTATTAGTGCTGCGCTGCAGTTTCATACCACTAGAAAACTATTTAACGAATGGAAACCTTTTTCAGCTTTCGACCATTATACCATATACAGTAAATATCCGACTTCTTCAGTGTATTGTCTACAACCGCCTTTATTTCCTCCCACTCACTGCTTGACCCATTTCAGTCTGGCTTCTGTCCTCTTTACTATACTGAAACTGCCCTCATGAAAGTCTGCAATTACCTCCTTGCTGCCATATCCAAGGGCCACTACTCTTTACTTATTTTCCTTGACCTCTCTGCTGCTTGTGACACACTCCTGGCTGTCTTCCTACCTCTCTGACCTCTCCTTCTCTGTGTCCTTTCATGACTCCCCCCTACTTCGACTAACAGTAGGTATCCCCTACGGTGCTGTTCTTGGCCCCTCTCCTATACATCCACTCTAGGTGAGTTTATCAGCTCTTTTGAACAAAATCATCTCTGTGTTAATGATACTCTGATATAGCTTTCCTCCATTAATCTCCCCCTCAGCCCCGACCATGACCCCTACCCCCCTCACTTGTATCTCCAGCTGCCTCTCTGCTACTTCTTCCTGGATATCATAGCACTTTCTTAAACTTCACATGTCTAAGACTGAACTGATCATCTTCCCACCCTACAGCATAATCTCACTTACCACAATATCATTATCTATTGATGGCACATCCCTCTCCTCTAGCCCCAAAGTGCGCTGTCTTGGAGTTATTCTTGATCCTCCCTCTCCTCCAAACCTCACATTCAGTACCTTTCACAATCCTGCCATTTCTGTCTGAAAAATATTTTCAGGTTAAGGTCCTTTCTCACCCCGGATGCTACTAAAACCCTAATCCACTGGTCATATCCAGGTTGAACTACTGTAGGCCACTCCTATCTGGCCTCCCTGATGAACGCCTCGTATCCACTCTAATCTGTCTTCAATGCTGCCGCCTGGCTACTCTTCCACTTCAAACTTACAACATCTGCCTCCCATTCTGTACAAGCCCTATACTGACGCCCCTTCAGAACTCAATTCAAACTTCTCACACTAACTTGCAAAGGCCTCACCCATTCCTCTCCCATTTACATCTCTGACATTGTCTCCCTTCACACTCCTGCCCGCCCTCTTCACTCCACACATGCCTCCTCTCCTGCCAACTGATTACTTCCTACCACTCACACCTCCCAAGATTTTGCATGTGTTGCTCTTTTCCTCTGAAATACTGTACCTCTCCCTCTGACTCTTGAGAGACACTTCTTCATCAAACCCAGCCATTTCTCATCCTAGCCCTCTGTTCCATGCTCACTGTCTACTCCATCTGTGTCACCTCCATTTGTCTGCCCCCCCCTTCCCCCCGGAATGTGTAAGCTTTCAAGAGTAGGGCCCTCTCGCCTCATGTTCTCTTTCTCTTAGATATACTATCTACTCTATACTCCTTTCAACGGCACCTAACCCTCAGTTTCTGCCACCCTGTTGGCTGTTTGAGTGGGGATGTAGTTATGTGACCGCAGGTCACATTACCTTCCCTCCTACTTCCCGCCCCCTGAGAATCCCGACAGTCAGCACGGTGACGAACAGGGACTATTTCCACTTGTGGATGTCCACGACACCGTTGCCACCGAGCCTGCAAGGGGCTTATTGCAGTCCCCCACCCCCCGCCAGTCACGCAATGTACACCCGTTTGAGTGTTATGACCACTGATGCAGCAGCGTTTATAAACCATGTACTTATCCTGCATTGTCTTGTACTGTAAGTCACTTTTTTCTTGTTCTGTTCATTTGTTCATGTACTATGAGGTCAATTCAATGTAGTGCAGATTGAATAGCGCTGGGATGGAGCTCCCGTAGTTATTCAATTCAGCGCGATGTGACACACGACGACAGAATGTCTTCTTGCACCCCTCCGTGGCGGAAACAGCATCAGCCCGGTCACTTAAGTCTTAGACCCTGTTTAGTCTACAAGAACTGGCCTCCGACATATCAGCGCACTGAATGGAATAGCACTGGGTGCTCTTTCCCAGCGCTATTCAATCTGTGCTGAATTATATTGACCCCTTTGTTAGGAGATTTTTGCTTGAGGGAGCTACTTAAGAGTTCTTCAGTCTGTAAATTAACTTATCTTAATGACCCTGTGGAATGTATCTCTTGGGAAGGCAATGTGCTCAGTGAGCGAGATCGCCTAGTGTTTCTCCTCTGGTCCGGGCCGCCCAACAGCAGACATGCACACTGTTCTATATCGCACAGTGACATCATGCAGCTTTGGACGATCAGTCCAAATTGAGCTACATGGATGGCTGAGACTGAGGGTCATTAACGACTCGCGGAGCCGCGCATCCCTTGTCGTCAGCTGCATACACACTGTAAACTATATCGCTTAGGAGGGGGAAAATGAGCAATATAGTTTATTATATCGTTAAGTATGTATGCACCTTTAGGATCAGCTCCTGAAAATTTGTTCAATTTGAGAAATAATTAAGCAGCAACAAGTGTGAATTGGATTTGTAGTTCATTGTTCAAAAAAGCATGACCTCTGCTTTGCAGTGTCTAGGCCTCTTGTAAATGATGGGGCACCTAGGCTTATCTTTGAGGCACTTATTCATTACTTTCCTAATGCAGTTTAGAGAATGAGCAAACATTGGCCCTCATTCCGAGTTGATCGGTCGGTATTTTTCATCGCATCGCAATGAAAATCCGCTTAGTACGCATGCGCAATATTCGCACTGCGACTGCGCCAAGTAATTTAACAATGAAGATAGTATTTTTACTCACGGCTTTTTCATCGCTCCGGCGATCGTAATGTGATTGACAGGAAATGGGTGTTACTGGGCGGAAACACGGCGTTTTATGGGCGTGTGGATGAAAACGCTACCGTTTCCGGAAAAAACGCAGGAGTGGCTGGAGAAACGGGGGAGTGTCTGAGCGAACGCTGGGTGTGTTTGTGACGTCAAACCAGGAACGACATGCACTGAACTGATCGCACAGGCAGAGTAAGGTTGAAGTTACTCAGAAACTGCAAAGTAATTTGTAATCGCAATATTGCGAATACATCGGTCGCAATTTTAAGAAGCTAAGATACACTCCCAGTAGGCGTAGGCTTAGCGTGTGTAACTCTGCTAAATTCGCCTTGCGACCGATCAACTCGGAATGAGGGCCATTGTATTGGTAATACAGGGCAAAGCTACAAATTGCCTTTGCACTACCTTTCTTAAATTTAACCAGCTGTATTTCAGCTGCTCCAGTGATGTCATGTGATAACTTGCAGTTTAGATGTGTCAAGCATGCAGTGGGTATACTGTAGCTAACTAAACCACAGATAAAACTAGTCTATATGAATCCTAAGCATGTCAGGCAGGCAATTTCTTCAATATGTTTTCCCTTTTGGGAAAAGGGCATGTGGAAACTGCTGCAATCAAAGCATCCTATAAAAGTAGGAAGACTTTTTTTGTGTGTTGCTGTTGCCAAAAGCGCCTGTTCTAACCCTCTAGTCCAGTGATTTTCAACCTTTTTCAACTCGCGGCACACCGAACAATATTTTTAAATTGCTGAGGCACACCCCCAGTCCTCCACGGGGAAAAACACATAGTGGCCCCCACGGTAATAAAAAAAACACACGGCACTCACAGTAATAAAATAAATACATTTGCCACCACAGAAAACCCCCACACACATTTGGCCCTCACAGTAATAAAACAAACATTTGCCCCCTCAGAATAAAAAAACAAACATTTGTCCCCTCACAAATAAAAACAAACATGTGCCCCCTCAGAATAAAAAAACAAACATTTGCCCCCTCAGCAATAAAAACAAACATTTGCCTCCTCAAGAACAAAAAACACACACACTAGCCTCAATAGTATTAAAACACACATTTGCTCCCAAAATAAAAATGAATAAAATACATTGGTCCCTACCTGCTGGTAGAAGAGAAAGGAGCTCAGGTCCCTCATCGGCTGGAGTGAAACTCACAGTGCAGATCTGTGAGCGGTAGACAGGCATGCAGGCAGACTAGCTGCCCGGCTGTCTGGCTGGTTAGCTGGCGAGTGGGGCCGTTATGCGGGCTGGATGGCAGACGGTCGTATGGGCTGGCTGGTGGGCGGGGATGCTGCCAGCCATGCTATGTAGCGCATGTGACCTGTGATGCCATGCCGCCGCGTCACTATAGGTCACGGCTCAGGCACTATCAGAAGAGCCCAGCGCTGCCCGTGTGTCCGCTGTCAAGGTCCACAGTTAGTGAAGGGGGCTCTGACTCTGCGGCACACTTGTCAACCAGCCGCGGCACACTAGTGTGCCGCGGCACATGGGTTGAAAAACGCTGCTCTAGTCCTCTTAGAAAAAAGAAGTACTGTATGTGAATTTACTGTACCAAGAAATGTATTGGTCATATTTATGCACATGAAAATGAACCTGTCTGCCTTCTTGTCCTGCAGATGTACAGATAGAAAAACTTTTTGTATAAATAAGCACTCAAAGTAGTAATACATATTGTACCTATTTGTGGTATACTTAGTAAAGACAGCTATTCTTTGTGAATGAGACCCAATATTACCTGGCTATTTTACATTCTACTGACAGCAACCTATTTTCTCTTAGATTGCTGTATAATCCAAGCACAACAGCTGCTGTATAACACTACTGGCTGAGGAAGCAGGCAACAACATGTGGTGTTAGTACTCCGCTTGTCTCAGACTTCACAGGTGCATTACATTTTTCAGTGTTTCCTCAAGAGGAAACCTATTCTATACATTCCACATGTGTTTGGTTACCCAATTTTCTGACGTAGCAGTGGGTACACAAGGGTTAATCCCAGCAATGGCCACAGGAACAGACAGTTCTAATGTTATGACTATAAGAATAATTCCCACCGCCCAACTATAGCCAGGGTAATAAAATGGTTGGCACATGTACATTGTTTTTCTTATAGCCTAAACAGGTCTGGCCAACGTGTGGCTCTCCAGTTGTTGTCAAGCTACACTTCCCAGCATGCTGTGCCACAAATTTAGCATTCCTTAATGCTGTGGCAGGGCATACTGGGATTTATAGTTTAACAACAACTGTACAGTCACATGTTGGCCAGGCCTGCGTCAGAATATCATATGGATGCTTTACACACCGGCTAGTTGGAGGATCAAGGGGAGGAACCGCAAAAAGCCACCTTATATGCTTCTTGCGAATCCCCTCATTAGGGAGTAGTTTAACATCAAGTTTTATTCTTGTTATTTCTCTTTCCAATTAATAAATGATGCTCTAGCCTATCGGCTTCTAATTAATTTTTGAAACACGACAGGAGCACCATTAATCATTTGTAACGAGTGATAACTAGAATATCACTCGTTGTTAAATCTGCCCCTAAGTCTATTATTATTTGTGTAGTGTCACCATCTTACCCAGAGATGTGAGATATTAAATTATTAACCTCTCTAACCAATGCACACAGATATTGCCCTTGTTGGAATTGAACCGATGGGTCCAGCCCTGTGAGGCAGCAGTCTGACAGGTAGTTATGATGTCTGTACATGAAATGGTTTAAGATACTAATTAAATACATAAAGGACACATTCCTTAATACCTCTTTCAGGCATAAGCCAAAAACCTGTTTTATTATTGTAATGAACGGGTATCGACCCGGTCCAGTTTATGTCTGAAAGGGTCTACCCGGCATACTATTAGGGGCAGGCAGCTGTTGGAAGAGATGAGCGGTTATGAGCGAGAGGAGGTGCAGGCATAGATATTCGCTACGTAGGAGAGAGCTATAATTGAAGTGTGAGAGAAGAGAGTTGTGAGAACAGGAGGGAAAAGGGCCCTGCTCCAAGGCGCTCACAATCTAGGGTGGGGGTAGGGGTCAGACCTAAAAGGAGCTGATTGGAGGTGGACCGTAGTGTTTGGAGATGATCTCCAAGTGCCTACTGTAAGCCAGAAGACCCGGGTCACTTGAAGACCCAGGTCCAGTGTTAAGGGTGTCAACCCGTGAATAACAGCGGTTGTCACCAATGTGTGAACGGGGACAAGTACAGAAAGCTCTGGCTTCAACCTGTGCTCAGTGTCTTGGGTCCGAGACGGTTTGAAGCCGGGGTTTTGTGTCTGAAAGGGTTATAAGAGGTTTTTTGTTAACTGTAGGTTGTTAGAGCTAGATATGACAGTTTTTGGAGGAAGAAGCAACATTTTAGGAAAGGATATTTCTTCCAAGGTTGATGTGTCCATTACCAGAATTGTTATAATGCTCTTTTACGGAAAACGCTGGTGTAGTGAATGCCCAATTATATATCGGAATGGGCATGACTTAAAAAATTGTATTATTTGCATTGGGTGATGTATCAATGTATATTGTATAGAGAAAATGTCTTAGGATAACAAATGGTTGAAAGTTAATTACTTTTCTTGGATGTACTCATACACACCAGAACTCCTGAGACTAAATGCTAATGACCCTGTGTTCTATGTGGAGCTGTTGATCATCGGCCAGGTGTTAGGACAGCGTTTGTTTACAATACAGCCCAGAGAACACACACTGCCCACCGGAAGTGTCAAATCTCCTTTGATGTAGAGGAAGAGAGATTGCTTGGAGAAAGCATTTAGTCCAATCCTTCCTGAGTAGGCCCATTAAACCTACACAGTACTGCTTGGTATTCCAGATCTCCAAGCTTCAAACAGTAATAGAGATAAGGGAATCGGCCCCTGCTTGTGTGACCCAGGGACCCCATAATGTAACCTTACACTCAGTCCATTCTGGTTTTGGGAGGGTTAAAATACTTCCAAGGGTGGGCCTGAGTGTGAACTGCAGTGGGTTTAAATATGAGAAACACTCCACAATAGTGTTTGTTGTCATGAAAGGATCTATATAATCATGATGAAACCAAGTTACAGGAGGAGACTTTACTTCCGCCAGCGTTCAACCCTGTCTAGGTGATATGAACATTGTTTTTATCCCATTTATTTGTTTTATGAAATTGTTATTACCTGTGTGACTGTTTTAAAAACTATTATAATCTTGTAACCTTTTTTGTAACTATATGCTTTGAAGATATTCTTGAATTAAATACTAAATTCTAGTTTTGGTTCTGTGTTTTTTGACCAGAAGCCTCAAGTGGCCCATGTTACCTATTTTGCTAGTATAAATAATTGAGTGTACGGGTGAGAGCTGAAGCTTGCCCTGGACGTTGTATCAAAAAGTCACTTCAGCTGGTGGCAGTAAACGTGTTGATTAACCACTTGCGCTGAGGTAACCAGTAAATGTCATGGGCGGCGATGCGTATCTGGAAGATCAGCTTGCAGGATCCTGACAGCTGGGATAACCTAAAAACACCTCATGGATGGAGGGCATGTAACCGTTCTATAGTGAACTTGCATGGCGACAAGAGCAGCATGTACACCAGATGTACATTGCTTAGAAGTCCCCTCTCTGCTCTGTTAGCTAATAAAACTATGGTCATGTCACTATTGCCTTCAATATGCAGTTGTGCTAAGGAATCTTCTGCAATTTGTATGTCCTTGTCACGGCTGAGCTGTTTACCCTGTGGAGAACTGCAAATAATTGTTAGTGTGTGCTCTAATGGAGTACGGCTCAAGAGGTACCTGGTTCGTTTAAGCAATCCTAAAAAGCACCATGATCAAAGTTTCCAATTATAAATGATATGTAAGCACTAACCTATTCTGGCTAGTCCTATA
Source organism: Pseudophryne corroboree (assembly GCF_028390025.1). Classification (NCBI taxonomy): domain Eukaryota; kingdom Metazoa; phylum Chordata; class Amphibia; order Anura; family Myobatrachidae; genus Pseudophryne; species Pseudophryne corroboree. Next base: position 977,120,215 of record NC_086444.1, on the reverse strand, counting down.
TAAGGCAGACTTTTTTGGCCACAACAATGTACATGACCTTGTGACCAATTCTGAATCACTGTGGTTAAATTGGTTGCAGAGTTTTTGTGGACAAAACCCACGGGGGAAAGATAAAAGATGCAATCACACAATACGCAGGCATTTACTGATGCTGTGTCAGGCTGCCGCATGCTCCACACTCCCATCTGATGGCAGTGACTGGGGGTGGGACACACGACAGTAGTGACAAGTCTCACACACTGGGGGTCTCACAGATATGCTGTGTATGAAGAGGAGGAAGACTTCAGCACGTCGGAAAAGTAGAGGAGGAGTATAGCACTGCCAGAATGTATGGTAATTATGGACAAATTGCTTAATTAGTCATAGGGAGAGTTCTGGAGCAAGTCCTGAAAATGTTGCCTTAATATAATGATTTTAGGAAAACCCTGCTTCTTCCATTGCTAGTGTCAAATCATTGCCTACCTCATACCATTTCCCAAAGGATCAGCACAGTCACCTCCTGCTGGAAACCCTGCTTCTTCCACTGTTAATGTAAAATCATTGCCTACCTCATACCATCTCCCAAAGGATCAGCACAGCCACCTCCTGCTGGGGACTTCCTGATTGGTCTGATTGGCTAAACATGCTGCATACAAAGAATCAGGAGTTGAGATACTGTATGAATACAATAAGGTGCTCTGGCCTACACTGAATGCACCTTAAAAATGTTATGGGCAAGTATAACCAATGTCATGTAGAATTCGGAAAGCGAAAGTAGGAAACAGCCTTAGGGGTTAATGTGTCAAGCAGTGATAAAATTGGATAAGTGGACCAGTGGAGAAGTTGCCCATAGCTTCTATTTATCGGTTTATAGAACGTAATTGACAAATGCTACCTCAAAGTTGATTGTTTGCTATGGGCACCATCTCCACTGGTCCACTTCCTAATTCTTTTCACTGTTTGAGACATCAGCCACTTAGTCAATTACGTTATGCACATTTTGTGTTTGGTAGTGTAGACTATCCATTGAAGAGAAACTGCATGCAAGTCTATGTTTCTGCAAGTAAACCCCTCACCCCAACTAGAAAATCTAGTGGTTCTGTACTGGGTATCGCTGATGTTTAGGAGATAGTCATCCTTGCCTGTACCTGTAGTACTATAATACTTCAGGGTTCCTGCAACTGCAGTGGGTCACTGTCTTACACCTGAGCTGCAGGTGTCCTCAAGTATAAGATTCTGCCATACCATGCAGGCTCCAGGCTTGGAATCCCCATTGGGTTTTACTAGTTTATATTTTATAAAGCTTCTATCACATCATGTTTTGGCTTTATGGTTGTGTGTTCAAGCTTCTCCCAAAACCTGAAGTATTTAGTTTCATTTTGAAGTGTTGTTTAGTGATTTCTCTTACGTCCTAGAGGATACGGGGGTCCATTTAGCACCATGGGGTATAGACAGGTCCACTATGAGCCATGGGCACTTTAAGAACTTGATAGTGTGGGCTGGCTCCTCCCTCTATGCCCCTCCTACCAGACTCAGTTTAGAAAATGTGCCCGGAGGAGCCGGTCACGCTGAAGGAAGCTCCTGAAGAGTTTTTTGCATTTATTTTATGTTTGTTATTTTCAGGTAGGGCTGGATGGCACCAGCCTGCCTGCTTTGTAGGACTTAGCGGGGGAACGGCCCAACCTCTTTAAGGGTTAATGGTCCCGTTCCCCGCTGACAGGACACTGAGGGACCTATTTGCAAGCCCACCACGGCGAGCGTACAGTCCCGCAGCATGCCGCCACCCCTAACAGAGCCAGAAGAATGAAGAGTGGTGAGTACTGAGCCGGCGTCCCGGTTAGCAGGGTGCCGGCCATTATGGCGGCATGAGGGTACGGAGACGCACGACTTCTAAATGGGGGGAATGTGTCTCCAGAGACAGTACATTACTGCGTCCCCATACACTATACACAGTACCCATACTGGCACAACAGCCTTAAAACGGTTTTCTCCATTTTAAGCACCAGATTCCTCAGACAGTATAAAAAAAAGCAGGAAGACTGCGCGCCATTGAAGGGCCGGGGCTTCATTATGAGAGGATCCAGCAGCTCACCAGCGCCATTTTCCCTCTGCAGTGGAAACAGACGCTGACAGGACAGGGACGCGCAGCTCCTCCAGTGTGACTCCAAATTACCTTCCCGGTACCAGGGGGGTCATAGCAAGGGGGGAGCGATTACTAGTGTACTAAGTCCCCTATCAGGGTACTTAGTCTGTGACCCGGCTAAGCTTGGCATTAGCGGTGGGGGCTGGCTCCAAACATCTCTGTGTCTCCCTGAAGGGCTCTTGTGGGTTAATTGTGCTTAACCTTTCTTCTGTGTATGTGTGCTGTCACATTACATTATGTCAGGCAAAGAGTGTGTGTCTTGTACCGCAGAGTGTTCCTCTTCACCAGGGGGCTCACTACTGGGTACTCAGGGTTCACAGACTAGCGGGGCTGAACCGGAATGGGTTAATTCTCTTAAGGGAATGATCTCAACTCTTTCTACAAAATTGTCCCGCAATGAGAAAGAGACGCAATACTTAAAACAGTCTGTGGTTGAGTTTATGAACAGAGACTCAGTCCCCAAGACAGCGTCTCGGTCCCCTCCCATTTGTCCGCAAAAGCTATCTCTGGCCCATATCCTGCAGTCTGATACTGACGCTGACAGGTCAGACATGGAGGAGGGGGAGGTGGACTCAGAGGGGCTTGGATGCAGCTCTGTCACAGGGAATAGAGGCTCTTATAGAGGCTATCAGAGATGTTCTGCATATTCCTGATAAGGTGTCAGAGGAGTGTGAGGAATCTTATTTTAATGTAAAAAATAAGTCCTCAGTCACTTTTCCTGTGTCAAAGGAATTGAATACCCTGTTTGAAGAACCATGGGTTAATCCTGATAAGAAGTTTCAGATCTCTAAAAGGTTGCTCTCATCTTTTCCTTTTCCTCTGGAGGATAGGAAAAAATTAGAAAATCCACCGATAGTGGATGCATCAGTCTCTAGGCTGTCACGTAAAATTATATTGCCTGTTCCTGGTGCAGCCTCCCTGAAAGACTCGGCTGATCGTAAAATTGAGACTACACTCAAATCATTGTACACAGCTGCTGTGGTGGCCCAAAGACCAACTATTGCATGTGCGTGGATCACTGAAGCCATTGCAAAATGGTCAGGTAACCTAATTGAGTGGTTAGATTCCTTATGTAGGGGGGATGTTGTCTTGCTCCTGCAGCATATACAGGACTCTGCGAACTTTATGGTGGAAGCCATGAAGGAAATAGGCGTGCTTAATGCACTCACCACCACTATGGCAGTGTCGGCACGCAGAGGCTTGTGGCTATGGCAGTGGACTGCTGATGCGGATTCCAGGAAAGGCGTGTAAGGCCTACCATTCACAGGAGAGGCCTTGTTTGGAGATGAATTAGACACATGAATCTCCACAGTTACTGCGGGTAAGTCTACGTATCTTCCTTCCGCAGCCCCCCCAACCAAGAAGACTAATTCAGTTTCTAAGTTACAGTCCTTAATCGGACGGCCAAATTCAAGGGCAAATCCAGAGGTGCTTCTACATCCTCCAGCGGCGCAAGAGGTAAACCACGCAAACCAGCAACAGCAGGTGGTCAGGAAGAGAGCTCAGGCTCTGCTTCCTCAAAGACTTCAGCATGACAGTGGACCGCAGTGCCTGGAGGGGTATCAAATGGGAGCTCGCCTACAATTCTTCAGTCCGATCTGGTCAAATTCGTACCATGATCCCTGGGTCATAAATCTTATTTCCCAGGGCTACAGACTGGAGATCCAAGAGCTCCCACCTCACAGATTCTTCAAATCAGGTTTGCCAGTTTCACAAGAGGCAAGTATAACTTTACAACATGCCATCCAAAACCTGCTACAAACTCACGTCATTGTTCCAGTTCCACCTCATCAGCTAAACAAGGGGTACTATTCCAACTTGTTTGTATTCCTGAAACCAGACGGTTCGGTAAGACCTATTTTGAACCTCAAGTCATTGAACCCGTACTTATGAGTGTTCAAATTCAAGATGGAGTCTCTGAGAGTGTTGATCTCGGGTCTAGAGAAGGGGGAATTCCTAGTCTCTCTGGATATCAAGGATGCGTACCTTTACATTCTGATCTGGTACTTTCACTAACAGTTCCAGGCCCTGCCATTTGGTCTCTCCACGGCACAGAGGGTGCTCACCAAGGTGATGGCAGAGATGTTGTTTCTACTCCGCAAACAGGGAGTGAACATAATTCCGTACCTGGACGATCTCCTGATAAAAGCACCGTCCAGGGAAAGTTTGCTGGACAGCATTGCTCTATCAACCAAACTTCTCCAGGATCATGGGTGGACTCTGAACCTTCCGAAATCTCACCTAGAGCCGACACAGAGGCTTCCATTCCTGGGAATGATACTGGATACGGAGCCGCAGAAGGTGTTCCTTCCATTGGAAAAGGCATTAGTGATCCAGTCGCTGGTTCGGGATGTCCTAAAGCCAACCCCGATATCAGTGCATCTGTGCATTCGCCTTCTGGGGAAAATGGTGGCCTCTTACAAGGCTCTTCAATATGGAAGGTTTCACGCAAGACCCTTCCTACTCGATCTGTTGGACAAATGGTCCGGATTGCATCTTCACATGCACCAGAGGATCCGTCCGTCGCCAAAAGCCAGGATATCCCTTCTGTGGTGGCTACAGACTTCTCACCTCGTTGAGGGTCGGCGGTTCGTAATTCAGAATTGGATTCTGTTAACTACAGATGCAAGCCTCAGAGGTTGGGGAGCAGTCATTCAGGGGGTACAGTTTTTCAAAAAAGATGGTCCAGTCAGGAAGTCGTCCTTCCAATCAACATTCTGGAACTCAGGGCCATATACAATGCTCTTCTGCAGGCCTCACATCATCTTCAAGATCAGGCCATTCAGGTCTAGTCGGACAATGGGGGTCATTCCGAGTTGATCGCTTGCTGCCGTTGTTCGCTGCTTAGCAATCAGTGGAAAAAACTGCTAATCTGCGCATGAGTATGCACCGCAATGCGCACGCGCATCATACGGGTACAAAGTCCATTGTTGTTTTGCACTGGTTCTAGCGACTATTCCAATCGCACAGCCGGCCGCAAGGAGATTGACAGAGGGCATTTATGGGTGTCAACTGACCGTTTTCAGGGAGTGCTTAGAAAAACGCAGGCGTGGCAGATAAAACAAAGGCGTGGCTGGACGTTCGCTGGGCGGGTGTGTGACGTCAAAAGCCGTCCCTCCATCGTTAGAATCAACGCACATGAAGAGTAATTACAGGGCTGGTCTTGTTTTGCACAAATAGATTTTGCAGGCGCTCTGCTGCACAAGCGTTCGCACTTCTGCAAAGCGAAAATACACACCCCAGTTGGCGGCGACAATTCGTTTGCACGGCTGCTAAAAACTGCTAGCAATCGATCAACTCGGAATGACCCCCCATGTGACGGCGGTATCGTACGCAAACCGACAGGGCGGAACGAAAAGCAGAGCAGCAATGTCAGAGGTGTCAAGAATTCTCCTCTGGGCAGAGATAAACGCTGTGGCGTTTTTAGCTGTCTTCATTCCAGGAGTAGACAACTGGGAAGCAGACTTCCTCAGCAGACACGACCTGCACCTGGGGGAGTGGGGCCTTTACCTAGAAGTATTCAGGTGCTTGACAAGTCGATGGGGATATCCACAGATCGACATGATGGCCTCTCGTCTCAACAAGAAGCTCAAGCGATATTGTTCCAGGTCGAGAGACCCACAGGCGGTGGCGATAGACGCCCTGATGACTCCATGGGTCTATCAGATGGTGTACGTGTTGCCTCCACTTCCTCTGATCCCAAGAATTCTAAAGAGAATAAAAAGGGAAAATATTTCAAGTAATTCTAATTTCTCCTGAGTGGCCAAGAAGGGCCTGGTACACGGACCTTCTGGAGATGTTCCTCGAAGATCCGTGGCCTCTTCCTCTTCGTGAGGATCTTCTGCAACAGGGCCCGTTCGTCTATCAGGACTTACCGCGGCTACCTTTGACAGCATAGAAGTTGATCGGCTGATTCTAGCCCGGAGAGGGATCCTTAACAAGGTTATCCCGACTATGATCCAAGCCAGTTAGGTGGTAACGTCAAAGCATTACCATTGTATTTGGAAGAAATATTTCTCTTGGTGTGAGAGCAGAAAATTTTCTGCGGTGGAATTCCATCTAGGACGTTTCCTGCTTTTTCTACAAGCAGGTGTAGATGTGGGCCTACGTCTGGGCTCCATAAAAAGTCCAGATTTTGGCCTTGTCCATTTTCTTTCAGAAACAATTGGCTTCTCACCCTGAGGTCCAGACGTTCTTGAAAGGTGTTCTGCACATCCAACCTCCCTTTGTGTCTCCCACGGCACCTTGGAATCTCGATGTGGTGCTGCATTTCCTCCAATCGGACTGGTTTGAGCCGTTACAGTAGGTGGACGTAAAATATCTTACTTGGAAGACAATCGCACTGTTGGTCTTGGCTTTCAGCAAGACGTGTGTTGGAGCTGGTGGCTTTGTCTCACAAAAAATTTAATTTTCCATGAGGACAGAGCTGATCTCAGAACTCGGTAGCATTTTCTTCCTAAGGTGGTGTCTGCGTTTCACATTAACCAACCTATTGTGGTTCCGGTTGTCACCAACACCTCTGCTATTTCAAAGTCTTTGGATGTTGAGAGGGCTTTGAAGGTGTAAGTGAAAAGAACAGCTCGTCACAGAAAAACGGACTCGCTGTTTGTTCTTTATGATCCCAATAAGATTGGGTGTCCTGCTTCAAAGCAGACAATTGCACGCTGGATCAGACTTACTATCCAGCATGCTTATTCCACGGCAAGTTTGCCATGTCCAAAATCGGTTCATGCCCACTCTACTAGGTCGGTGGGTTCTTCCTGGGCGGCTGATCGGGGTGTCTCGTCTTTACAGCTCTGCCGAGCAGCTACTTGGTCAGGTTTGAACACGTTTGCTAAGTTCTACAAGGTCGATACTTTGGCCTCTGAGGACCTTCAGTTTGGTCAATCAGTTCTGCAGGAACCTCAGCACTCTCCCACCCGGTTTGGGAGTATTGGTACATCACCATGGTACTAAATGGACCCCAGTATCCTCTAGGACGTAAGAGAAAATAGGATTTTAATTACCTACCGGTAAATCCTTTTCTCGTAGTCCGTAGAGGGTACTGGGCGCCTGCCCAGTGCTTCGTTCTTCCTGCACTGTTACTTGGTTAAGTAATGTTGGTTCAGACATTGCTGTTCCTGTTTCAAGTTTGGTTAGCTTGGCTTTCCTCTTGTTGTGTGTGCTGGTTCGAAATCTCACCACTATCCTTATCTATCCTCCTCTCGAAGTATGTCCGTCTCCTCGGCCACAGTTTCCTAGACTGAGTCTGGTAAGAGGGGCATAGAGGGAGGAGCCAGCCCACACTATCAAATTCTTAAAGTGCCCATGGCTCCTAGTGGAACCGTCTATACCCCATGGTACTAAATGGATCCCAGTATCCTCTACGGACTAATAGAAAAGGATTTACCGGTAGGTAATTATAATCCTATTTTCAGTACTAAGTTTCTAATTTTCTTCCATTTTCTGTGAAATAGAAACTCCTTTGGGGCTCATTGTTTCTTACACAAGGCAGAGTAAGCAGCATCGAATCCCAATGACATACTGGAACAATCAGCGAATACTGTATTTGTATATTGAACTGGGAGAGGAACCCTGTAATCTTACAATGTTAACTTAGTTAACCTGTGATTTATAATGTTCCCTTTAGTTACTGTAATTTGTTACTGAGAACACATAGGCCATACAGATGCAATCCTAGAGTCTAGCTTGGCAGCGAACATAATAGTATCAAGCTTAGTCTGTTCTAAACAAAGATAGTTGTCACAGTGTTCTTATGCTGTCAGTTGTATTGTTTCAGCTGTTCATGCACAGTTGGCTGTGCATGCAATGATGACAGAGTGATGATATACCATGTATTTTTATTCACTGACTTCTTATGGTATTCATATTTGAATTCATAAAGAACAATATATTTATACCATTTGTGACATAGTACTGTTCTAAATTTATACCAGTACTGTTCATTGGAAAGACCATGGCCCTCATTCCGAGTTGTTCGCTCGCAAGCTGCTTTTAGCAGCATTGCACACGCTAAGCCGCCGCCTACTGGGAGTGAATCTTAGCTTAGCAAATTTGCGAACGAAAGATTCTCAAAATTGCAAATAGAAATTTCTTTGCAGTTTCTGAGTAGCTCGGGACTTACTCTGCCACTGCGATCAGTTCAGTCAGTTTCGTTCCTGGTTTGATGTCACAAACACACCCAGCGTTCGCCCAGGCACTCCCCCGTTTCTCCAGCCACTCCCGCGTTTTTCCCAGAAACGGCAGCGTTTTTTCACACACTCCCGTAAAACGGGCAGTTTCCGTCCAGAAACACCCACTTTCTGTCAATCACATTACGATCACCAGAACGAAGAAAAAACCTTGTAATGCCGTGAGTAAAATACCAAACTTATTAGCAAATTTACTTGGCGCAGTCGCAGTGCGAACATTGCGCATGCGCAATTAGCGGACAATCGCTGCGATGCGAAGAAAATTACAGAGCGAACAACTCGGAATGACCACCAATGTACAAATAACATGTTGCAGGCTGAACAACGCTGAAAATAACAAGCAATCGAATGTATGGGAATGCTACCTCACAGTAATTACATGACACATCTGAGCGCGCATCACTAATCTGTAGTACTATAGCTAGTTTACCTGCATTTGTTGTCCAGTTTATACTACACTCTATTACTGGCGATGCTTCAGGGCGATATTGTTCCAACAGGCAACTAGTCGGCTGGTTGGAATGATAATTGGGCAGTGTGTGGGAGCCAATGATAATGATTCGTTTGCTCCCATGTGCCAAAAAATCGTTACAACTGGAAGGAAAAATCAAACTTGTTTGATTATTCCCAACCTATCGTTCCCAAGTGAACGATAACACTGGAAAATAAAATTTTTGCTACTAGGAAACTCTTGGTGCCCTAGGCTAATTTGAGTATCCTATTTCACAGAACAGTAATTCACTGTATCTCGCAAGGTGTTGCCAATACTGAGGTGTATGGCCAAAAAAAATGCCTGTAATGTATCTTACAGTATATGCTTATTGCTGTAACTGAATGTTAACATACATTGGTTTCCATATCTATGAATTTTTCTTACAATGTATAACCTTTACTTTGTCTTGTAATTAGCTGCATGTGTATCTGACACCTCCTGACCACATACCTTTGGTCTCTGAACATTTCCTGTTAGGCTTCAAGTGAAGACTATCCTGTGTCCCCCACACACCCACTATATTGTATGCTCTCTGTGTTCCTTTATTTGCAAGATTAGTGCTGGTATATCTGTTCATTAACCCTTTCCTTTTACCTACATAGTTATTTCATTAAAAGTATTTGTTATATTGGTAGATAAGACTATCAAAGATTGTCTTATCTGCCAGTTCAGATCAACCCCTGCTAAATGTAAAATCAGGTGTTCATCAGAATTGGCGGTGATTTCAGACATACATTTACAACCAATGAGGTCTGATATTGCTAATCAGCTCTTGGAATACCGGCAGGAATGGGCACCTGAACAGTACAGGGCAATTGTATAGGTTCCCACTCATCAAGAAGGCAGATGTCCGGTGATTTCTGGGTGGGTGGAGAATAGTTACAGGTTCATTTTAAAGTCTAACCTCCAAATGTTAACATATCATGGAATACTGCACCTTAAGTAGTTTAAGGGGCAGCTCTACTAAGCCTTGGAGAGTGATAAAGTGGGCTGAGATAAACTGCCAACCAGTCAGCTCCGAACGGTCATTTTTCAAACACAACCTGTAAAATGACAGGTGCTGATTGGCTGGTACTTTATCTCTCCACTTTATCTCTCTCCAAGGCTTAGTACATCTTCCCCATAAATATGAGCAAGTGATAATCCATGTTTATTTTTTTATAGATTTGTGCAGAGCTGTGTCGGAGACAATTGTGGATGGAGAGTTGTACAGACTTCTACTCCAGCTGCAAAATAAAAACGTATAATATAATTAGCAGCGATGGCATACATGTACAGGCGTGTTGGTAGTGGTACAGGGAATAAGCTGAATACTAACAATGGCTCTGATTTAGAGTTGGTGCGAATTGTACAAAACCATCTAACACTGCAAACAGGGTGTGCAAATGCATTTTATTTTCTTTTTTCTTGCGATGAAAATACTGCACTTTTTTAATCAATCTAAGTAGCCTCATGATTTACATGGTTAAAGACAGTGCCTTGTGCTACCATTAAACTACAGTAACTTTGTTACTTATAATTAGTGATGTGCACCGGAAATTTTTCGGGTTTTGTGTTTTGGTTTTGGATTCGGTTCCGAGGCCGTGTTTTGGATTCGGACGCGTTTTGGCAAAACCTCCCTGAAAATTTTTTGTCGGATTCGGGTGTGTTTTGGATTCGGGTGTTTTTTTACAAAAAACCCTCAAAAACAGCTTAAATCATAGAATTTGGGGGTCATTTTGATCCCATAGTATTATTAACCTCAATAACCATATTTTCCGCTCATTTTCAGTCTATTCTGAACACCTCACACCTCACAATATTATTTTTAGTCCTAAAATTTGCACCGAGGTCGCTGGATGACTAAGCTAAGCGACCCAAGTGGCCGACACAAACACCTGGCCCATCTAGGAGTGGCACTGCAGTGTCAGACAGGATGGCACTTCAAAAAAATAGTCCCCAAACAGCACATGATGCAAAGAAAAAAAGAGGCGCAATGAGGTAGCTGTGTGACTAAGCTAAGCGACCCAAGTGGCCGACACAAACACCTGGCCCATCTAGGAGTGGCACTGCAGTGTCTGACAGGATGGCAGATTTAAAAAATAGTCCCCAAACAGCACATGATGCAAAGAAAAAAAGAGGTGCACCAAGGTCGCTGGATGGCTAAGCTAAGCGACCCAAGTGGCCGACACAAACACCTGGCCCATCTTGGAGTGGCACTGCAGTGTCTGACAGGATGGCAGATTTAAAAAATAGTCCCCAAACAGCACATGATGCAAAGAAAAAAAGAGGTGCACCAAGGTCGCTGGATGGCTAAGCTAAGCGACACAAGTGGCCGACACAAACACCTGGCCCATCTAGGAGTGGCACTGCAGTGTCAGACAGGATGGCAGATTTAAAAAATAGTCCCCAAACAGCACATGATGCAAAGAAAAAAAGAGGTGCACCAAGGTCGCTGGATGGCTAAGCTAAGCGACCCAAGTGGCCGACACAAACACCTGGCCCATCTAGGAGTGGCACTGCAGTGTCAGACAGGATGGCAGATTTAAAAAATAGTCCCCAAACAGCACATGATGCAAAGAAAAAAAGAGGTGCACCAAGGTCGCTGGATGGCTAAGCGACACAAGTGGCCGACACAAACACCTGGCCCATCTAGGAGTGGCACTGCAGTGTCAGACAGGATGGCACTTCAAAAAAATAGTCCCCAAACAGCACATGATGCAAAGAAAAAAAGAGGCGCAATGAGGTCGCTGGATGGCTAAGCTAAGCGACACAAGTGGCCGACACAAACACCTGGCCCATCTAGGAGTGGCACTGCAGTGTCAGACAGGATGGCACTTCAAAAAAATAGTCCCCAAACAGCACATGATGCAAAGAAAAAAAGAGGCGCAATGAGGTAGCTGTGTGACTAAGCTAAGCGACCCAAGTGGCCGACACAAACACCTGGCCCATCTAGGAGTGGCACTGCAGTGTCAGACAGGATGGCAGATTTAAAAAATAGTCCCCAAACAGCACATGATGCAAAGAAAAAAAGAGGTGCACCAAGGTCGCTGGATGGCTAAGCGACCCAAGTAGCCGACACAAACACCTGGCTCATCTAGGAGTGGCACTGCAGTGTCAGGCAGGATGGCACTTCAAAAAAATAGTCCCCAAACAGCACATGATGCAAAGAAAAATGAAAGAAAAAAGAGGTGCAAGATGGAATTGTCCTTGGGCCCTCCCACCCACCCTTATGTTGTATAAACAGGACATGCACACTTTAACGAACCCATCATTTCAGCGACAGGGTCTGCCACACGACTGTGACTGAAATGACTGGTTGGTTTGGGCCCCCACCAAAAAAGAAGCAATCAATCTCTCCTTGCACAATCTGGCTCTATATACTGGTGGTCAGCAAACTGTGCAAAATTGAAATGCACCACAGGTATGGATGGATAGTATACTTGACGACATAGAGGTAGGTAGAGCAGTGGCCTTCTGTACCGTACTGCTATATATTATATACTGGTGGACAGCAAACTGCAAAACTGAAATGCACCACAGGTATGGATGGATAGTATACTTGACGACACAAAGGTAGGTAGAGCAGTGGCCTACTGTACCGTACTGCTATATAGTATATACTAGTGGTCAGCAAACTGTGCAAAACTGAAATGCACCACAGGTATGGATGGATAGTATACTTGACGACACAGAGGTAGGTAGAGCAGTGGCCTACTGTACCGTACTGCTATATAGTATATACTGGTGGTCAGCAAACTGTGCAAAACTGAAATGCACCACAGGTATGGATGGATAGTATACTTGACGACACAGAGGTAGGTAGAGCAGTGGCCTACTGTACCGTACTGCTATATATTATATACTGGTGTACAGCAAACTGTGCAAAACTGAAATGCACCACAGGTATGGATGGATACTAGTATACTTGACGACACAGAGATAGGTAGAGCAGTGGCCTACTGTACCGTACTGCTATATATTATATACTGGTGGACAGCAAACTGTGCAAAACTGAAATGCACCACAGGTATGGATGGATACTAGTATACTTGACGACACAGAGGTAGGTAGAGCAGTGGCCTACTGTACCATACTGCTATATAGTATATATTGGTGGTCATCAAACTGTGCAAAACTGAAATGCACCACAGGTATGGATGGATACTAGTATACTTGACGACACAGAGGTCGGTAGAGCAGTGGCCTACTGTACCGTACTGCTATATAGTATATATTGGTGGTCAGCAAACTGTGCAAAACTGAAATGCACCACAGGTATGGATGGATACTAGTATACTTGACGACACAGAGGTAGGTAGAGCAGTGGCCTATTGTACCGTACTGCTATATAGTATATATTGGTGGTCAGCAAACTGTGCAAAACTGAAATGCATCACAGGTATGGATGGATAGTATACTTGATGACACACAGGTAGGTAGAGCAGTGACTTTCTGTACCGTACTGCTATATAGTATATACTGGTGGTCAGCAAACTGTGCAAAACTGAAATGCACCACAGGTATGGATGGATAGTATACTTGACGACACAGAGGTAGGTAGAGCAGTGGACTACTGTACCGTACTGCTATATATATAGTTATACTGGTGGTCAGCAAAATTCTGCACTGTCCTCCTACTATATACTACAATGCAGCACAGATATGGAGCGTTTTTCAGGCAGAGAACGTATAATACTGGTGGTCACTGGTCAGCAAAACTCTGCACTGTCCTCCTACTATATAAGGAAAGGAGGGTTTTTGATCCTGCACCGACCTAGATTTGAAGTACATAGGTAATAATATAGAAGCCAGGAATGGACAATAATTTGAACCAGGATCCATTAGTATCCAAACAATTGAGGTAACCCAAAGGGACCTACTATAATCTTACCTAATAGTCCATTGCAACTACTTTCTTCTATCCCAGAATTATTTTCCTGCTTTTCTTCCTTCTGTGAACTCTACTCCACGATTCTGGGGAGCGTGTCCCCTCAGGAGACACGTCTCTTCAGTCTAACGTGGACAGCAGATTCACACCTACTCATCTTCTACTATTCCCCTTCCCCACGCATTCCCAGCATTCTTTTTCTGAGGAGGAATCAATCCTCCCGTTTCGGTGCACTCTCATTGGTGCTATAGGGTCAAACCTTCCTACGACCATACCCCTAGGTTCACGCCCAATCTCGTCCGATCTTGGAAGCTAAACGGAGGTGGGCTGGGTCAGTACCTAGACGGGCGACCACTAGGGAATACCCAGTGAAGTAGGGAGACTCTCTTCCCTGTAGAAACAACACCAACAGCAGTATCACCACTTATACTCAATCCTCCTACTTCTTGAACCTTTATTCGTTATTTTTTTCATCCATGACAGTGGTTAATTATTAGATTTGTTATTTAGTGTGTGGGTTCTCCCACTCACGAATTCAACCCAATTTAGGGCTGCATTAATACAAACACAGTTTGTACAGATCTTGGGCAGACGGAAGCAGCATAGTATGTAGCTATCTTCCGATATGCATTTATCCAGGCATAATTAAGAACTGAACATTTTCTAATTTTGGGAGACATTTTTCTCCAGCTGGCATATCTACGTTTGTTTTATGTTTAACCTGTTTTGTTGAGTCCCCATGCATTTTAAAGAGTAGAAATAAAGACTTCATCATTAACTTTTAGATACATTACCTATCAATCAACATTTAGTTAACACAAGAGTGCGCCCAAACAAGAGTCATACTTTTCTCTTTTCGTACATATATGCTTTCCTCCTACTATATAATACTGCTGGTCCCCAGTCCCCACAATAAAGCAATTAGCACACTGAGCACAGATATTTGCAGCACACTGTGCACAGATATTTGCAGCACACTGTGCACAGATATGGAGCGTTTTTCAGGCAGAGAACGTAGATATTTGCACTTGCAGCACACTGAGCACAGATATTTGCAGCACACTGAGCACAGATATTTGCAGCACAATTTGCATCCCACTGAACATAGAAACTGAGAGGACGCCAGCCACGTCCTCTCACGATCATCTCCAATGCACGAGTGAAAAATGGCGGCGACGCGCGGCTCCTTATATAGAATATGAATCTCGCGAGAATCCGACCGCGGGATGATGACGTTCGGGCGCGCACGGGTTAACCGAGCAAGGCGGGAGGATCCGAGTCTGCCTCGGACCCGTGTAAAATGGGTGAAGTTCGGGGGGGTTCGGATCCCGAGGATCCGAACCCGCTCATCACTACTTATAATATACATTAATATATATTTACCAGTCATGTAGTCATATTGGGACAGAAGTAAAATAGGAGTCCGAGTCAAAGGTTTGGTATACCATCTCCACAGCCCTGGATTTGTGTGATCCACTCCTCTAGTCATATATACACTAGGGTACCTCATGCAATTGCAGTCTGTAGTAGCAATGGGCTGAAGGAAAAAATTCCATATTCCACAAGCTGCACCAAGTCTACACCATAGAATTTTCCCATGTCATGGATTGACACTGCTATACGATAATATCCTCTCTCCTGCTGTTCAAATGTTACAACAAGAGGTTAAACAAGTAAATACAGAAGCAACAGGGGTAAGGAACTTTATTAATGTCTGTGACTTCTTGCATTCTTCCCAAGCCCGCTACAAGAAGAGACCTGTTACAGTCACATAGGTCATAGCATCAGAATACTCTGTGCATTCAGAGTATACACTAGTGGCAATGTGAATTCATTATATGGAGAAAAGTTAGTGACCATTTAAAAATATACTGAGTCCAGTGCTCTTAGCAAATGTTACCCTTGCTCAGGGTAAGAATATAGGACCTCATTCAGCTTCAGTTGCAGTTTTGCTATTTATGCGAACGCATTGATGATTTGTGGAAGCCCCCCCTGCCTCCACAGCCAGGCTGCTGAGGCAGGCGCAGCGGGCCATTTTTGGGGTCGTAGTGGCACGCAGCCACCCCCGAACCCACCCCTGTTTTAGTCACCACACCTGTCCAACGCTGCATCACCGCCCCTGCCCTCATAACTGAGATGCTATAGCATCTCCCCGCTTGTGCACGCACAGAGTGGTTCCTGCACATGCGCCCTGCAGGGGTCAGATGGGAGATGCGATCACATCTCAATTCCGTCTAATGCTGAATCTTTGGTAGGTTAGGTTCAGTGTTCATTCCTATTGTACTAATGTTTAAACTCCCGGTTGTTCATGTGTGCACACACATTTGAAGGGTACACACATAGACACCTGTGCATGAAACACCTCTCATGTAGTGACCGTGTGCTCCACACATCATGCTAAATACACTTACTAGTTCAGTTACAAAAACACAAAAATATACAGGCCTGCAGCATAAATTATTCTATCTATCTATCTATGTGTGTGTTTTTCAATACTGTGTTCACTCATCAGCACTTAAATTCTGCCATATAGAGGGGTCTATTCAATTGATGTCAGGTCCTTTCCGACGGAAAGGAACCAACAGTTCAATATTCAATTTGAGGCCATATCCAACAGGTTTTGGCCGTTTCCGACAATGTCTATCCGACTTTTTTTAAAGTCTGATTGACATTGTCGAAAACGAACGAAAACCTGTACGATTTGGCCGCAAATCAAACATAACACGTGGATCTGCAGCTAGTCTGCAGATCCACATGTTTTCTGACAAGTCGGAAAAACGTCAGCCCCATCGAATGTCGAATCATGATTTGACTTAAAAAAGTTGGATATTGCCGTCTTTCCAGGTAGACGGCAGTTCAGACTATAATTGAATAGACCGCATAGTGTAATATTATTGCTTAAGGATCTTAACAAGTGAGGTCACCCAAATTCATGATACTATACTTGCATATACATGTTGTTATACCAGATAGTGTTGTGTTTTTTTCTTGTATAAGTAATTTCTATTGTGTCCTTTTTTTTTCCTTTTAGTTTACAGAAGCAAATCAGAAGAAAAAACACTTACAGCACAGTGTGGAAAAATCAAAAGTTGGACGTGAAAATACGGTACTTTAATTTGTAAAACTTGCATTGAAAAAAATGTGAAATATAAGGGAATCTGTGGGCACCAGATCCAGTCCCATTTTGTGAGGTTGTTTTCCTTCCTGCGGCACTGATAGCTAACAGTAATTTTTTACATCCCTTTGTTGGCCTCCTGGGAGCATCCCCAAGATTGCCCCTCCTGGGGTAAATGAGACGACATGCATCAAGTGTTATTCTGCACACTGTCGTTCTGAGTGACAGAAATATCTAAGGGGCATTCCCACAAGCAGTGGTAAATACGGTATCAGCAGTTACTTTGTCACATGTAGGACATGTATGGCAAGAGGAAAGACCCATTTGGAAGCACCTTACAGGAGATAAACAAGTATTATGACAATATTGAGGCAATGTGCGATATACAGTAAGTACTGGCAGACAAAAGATTGCAGGAGGTGCCAACGCCTGAACTAACTGTGCTATAGTGAGGGAGGGATGGAAAATGCAAAAGCCATTTGGACAAGCCAGGTGAAATTACTGAATTATCTAGGGTGTCGTGAAAACTTGCACTTATTTTCTCTTACGCCCTAGAGAACACTGGGGTCCATTTAGTACCATGTGGTATAAGCGGGTCCACTAAGAGCCTTGGGCACTTTAAGAATTTGATAGTGTGCGCTGGCGCCTCCCTCTATGCCCCTCCTACCTGACTCAGTTTAGAAAATGTGCCCGGAGGAGCTGGTCACGCTGAAGGAAGCTCCTGAAGAGTTTTCTGCATTTATTTTTATGTTTGTTATTTTCAGGCAAGGCTGGTTAGCACCAGCCTGCCTGCTTCATGGTACTTAGGGGGGGGGGGGACGTCCCAACCTCTTGAAGGGTTAATGGTCCTGTTCCCCGCTGACAGCACACTGAGCTCCTTAGGGATCTATTCGCAAGCCCCACCCTGGCAAGTGTACAGTCCTGCAGCACGCCGCCACCCCTAACAGAGCCAGAAGAAGTTAGAGTGGTGAGTACTGAGGCGGCGTCCTGGCTAGCGGGGCGCCGGCCATTATGGCGGCATGAGGGTATGGAGATGCAAGGCTTCTACACGGGGTGGAATGCGTCTCCAGACACAGTACACAACTGCATCTCAGTACGCTGTACACAGTACTCATACTGGCACAACAGCCTTAAAACCGCGTGCCATTGAAGGGACGGAGCTTCACTATGATAGGATCCAGCAGCTCACCAGCGCCATTTTCCCTCTGCAGTGGACACAGACACTGACTGACAGGGACGCGCAGCTCCTCCAGTGTGACTCAAAATTACCTCATAGAGGGGGGGGGGGAGAGTGACTATTAGTGTACTAAGCCCCTATCAGGGTACTTAGTCTGCGACCCGGCTAAGCTTGGCATTAGCGGCAAGGGCGCAGTGGGGGCTGGCTCCAAACAACGCTTTGTCTCCCTGAAGGGCTTTTTGTGGGTTACTTGTGCTTAACCTTTTCGTGTGTGTGTGTGTGCTCTGTCACATTTACATTATGTCAGGCAAAGAGTGTGTTTCTTGTACAGCGGAGTGTTCCTCTAGGTACTCAGGGTTCACAGAACAGCGGGGCTGAACCGGAGTGGGTTAATGTGGTCATTCCGAGTTGTTCGCTCGCTAGCAGTTTTTAGCAGCCGTGCAAACGCTATGCCGCCTGGGAGTGTATTTTAGCTTAGCAGTAGTGCAAACGAAAGGATCGCAGAGTGGCTACAAAATAATTTTGTGCAGTTTCAGAGTAGCTCAGACCTACTCAGCGCTTGCGATCACTTCAGACTGTTCAGTTCCTGTTTTGACATCACAAACACACCCTGCGTTCGCCTAGCCACGCCTGCGTTTTTCCTGGCACGCCTGCGTTTTTTCGAACACTCCCTGAAAACGGCCAGTTGACACCCAGAAACGCCCTCTTCCTGTCAATCACTCTGCGGCCAGCAGTGCGACTGAAAAGCTTCGCTAGACCTTGTGTGAAACTACATTGTTCGTTGTAATAGTACGACGCGCGTGCGCATTGCGCTGCATGCGCAGAAGTGCAGATTTTTTGCCTGATCGCTGCGCAGCGAACAAAAGCAGCTAGCGATCAACTCGGAATGACCTCCTAATTCTCTTAAAGGAATGATCTCCACTCTTTCTACAAAATTGTCCCGCAATGAGAAAGACGCAAGACTTAAAACAGACTGTGAATGAGTTTATGAACAGAGACTCAATCCCCAAAACAGCGTCTTAATCCCCACCCATTTTTCCGCAAAAGCGATCTCTGGCCCATATCCTGCAATCTGACTCTGACGCTGATGGGTCAGACGTGGAGGAGGGTGAGGTGGACTTGGAGGGGGGGTTGCGGCTCTGTCACCGGGAATAGAGGCTCTTATAGAGGCTATCAGAGATGTTCTGCATATTCCTGATAAGGTGTCAACGGAGTGTGAGGAATCTTATTTTAATGTAAAATAGAAGTCCTCAGTCACTTTTCCTGTGTCAAAGGAATTGAATACCCTGTTAGAAGAAGCACGGGGTAATCCTGATAAGAAATTTCAGATCCCTAAAAGGTTCACGGAGCGATATTCTAAGCAATCTGACTAGATTGATTAGAATTTAAGCCTGATCGCTCCGTGAGTACCCCTGATAGCGATGCGCAGCCCCGCGCATCGCTATCGCTGCTGCTAGATTGGCCTGCATGCAGGCCAATCTAGCGGGTCGCTCACTTCACCCGCTGGGTGAAGTGAGCGCCCCCCGTCTCCCCCCGCACGCTCAGCACAGATCGCGCTGTGCTGAGCGGCGGGTACTGGGCTTAACTCTCATCTTTTCCCTTTCCTCTGGAGGATAGGGAAAATCCACGATAGTGGACGCATCAGTCTCTAGGCTGTCACGTAAAATTGTATTGCCTGTTCCTGGTGCAGCCTCCCTAAAAGACACGGCTGATTCTAAAATTGAGACTACACTCAAATCATTGTACACAGCTGCTGGGGTGGCTCAAAGACCCACTATTGCATGTGTGTGGATCACAAAAGCCAGTGCAAAATGGTCAGGTAACCTAATTGAGGGGTTAGATTCCTTGTCTAGGGGGTAATGATGTCTTACTCCTGCAGCATATACAGGACTCTGAACTTTATGGTGGAAGCCATAAAAAAGATAGGCTTGCTTAACGCACATACCACCGCTATGGCAGTGTCGGCACGCAGGGGCTTGTGGCTACGCCAGTGGACTGCTGACGCGGACTCCAGGAAAGGCGTGGAAGGCCTACCATTCACAGGAGAGGCCTTGTTTGGAGATGAACTAGACATATGGATATCCACAGCTACTGCAGGTAAGTCTACGTATCTTCCTTCCGCAGCCCCCCCAACCAAGAAGACTTCTTCAGCTTCTACTGTGAGTTACAGTCCTTTCGGACGGCCAAGTTCAAGGACAAATTCAGAGGTGCTTCTACATCCTCCAGCGGCGCAAGAGGTAAACCACGCAAACCAGCAACTGCAGGTGCTCAGGAAGAGCGCCCTGCTTCCTCAAAGACTTCAGCATGACGGTGGACAGCAATGCCTGGAAGGCTGTCAGGTGGGAGCCCGCCTACAATTCTTCAGTCAGATCTGGTCACGTTCGTGCCAGGATCCCCGGGTCATAGATATTTCCCAGGGCTACAGACTGGAGTTCCATAAGCTCCCACATCAGAGTCTTTAAATCAGGCTTGCCAGTTTCACAAGAGGCAAGTATTACTTTACAGCATGCCATTCAAAAACTGGTACAGACTCACGTCATTGTTCCAGTTCCACCTCATCTGCTCAACAAGGGGTACTACTCTAACTTGTTTGTAGTGCCGAAACCGGGCAGTTCGGTAAGACTGATTCTGGACCTCAAATCTTTGAACCCGTACTTACGAGTGTTCAAATTCAAGATGGAGTCTCTGAGAGCGGTGATCTCAGGTCTGGAGGAAGGGGAATTCCTAGTGTCTCTGGATATCAAGGATGCGTACCTTCACATTCCGATCTGGCCGCCTCATTAGGCTTATCTACGGTTTGCATTGCAGGACTGTCAGTACCAGTTCCAGGCCCTGCCATTTGGTCTCTCCACGGCACCGAGGGTGTTCACCAAGCTAATGGCAGCGATGATGTTTCTACTCCGCAAACAGGGAGTGAACATAATTCCGTACCTGGACGATCTACTGATAAAAGCACCGTCCAAGGAAAAGTTGCTGGATAGCCTTGGTCTCTCAACCAAACTCCTCCAGGATCACGGGTGGATTCTGAACCTTCCAAAGTCTCACCTAGAGCCAACAAGGAGACTCCCTTTCTTGGGAATGATAGGCATTGGTAATCCAGTCGATGGTTTGGGATGTCCTGAACCCGGGTGTCGGTATATCTGTGCATTCGCCTTCTGGGGAAAATGGTGGCCTCTTACAAGGCTCTTCAATATGGAAGGTTTCACGCAAGACCCTTCCCACTCGATCTGTTGGACAAATGGTCCGGATCGCATATTCATATGCACCAGAGGATCCGTCTGTTGCCAAAAGCCAGGATCTCCCTTCTGTGGTGGCTACAGACTTCTCACCTCGTCGAGGGTTGGAGGTTCGGATTTCATTACTGGATTCTGTTAACCACAGACGCAAGCCTCAGGTTGGGGAGCAGTCACTCAGAGGGTGCAGTTTCAAGGAAGATGGTCAAGTCAGGAAGTCGTCCTTCCAATCAACATTCTGGAACCCAGGGCCATGTACAATGCCCTTCTCTAGGCCTCACATCTTCAAGATCAGGTCATTCAGGTCCAGTCGGACAATGTGACGGCAGTGACGTACATAAACCGACAGGGCGGAACGAAAAGCAGAGCAGCAATGTCAGAGGTGTCAAGAATTCACCTCTAGGCAGAAAGAAACGCTGTGGCGTTGTCAGTGGTCTTCATTCCGGGAGTAGACAACTGGGAAACAGACTTCCTCAGCAGACACGACCTGCACCTAGGGGAGTGGGGCCTTCACCCGGAAGTGTTCAGGTGCTTGACAAGTCGATGGGGATATCCACAGAGCGACATGATGGCTTCTCATCTCAACAAGAAGCTCAAGCGGTATTGTTCCAGGTCGAGAGACCCACAGGGGCGGTGGATGCCTTGACGACGCCATGGGTCTATCAGATGGTGTACGTTTTTCCTCCACTTCCTCGGATCCCAAGAATTCTAAAGAGAATAAAATTGGAAAAGATTCTAGGAATATTCATTGCTCTGGACTGGCCAAGAAGGGCCTGGTATGCGGACCTTCTGGAGATGCTCTCAAAGATCTGTGGCCTCTTCTATAACAGGGCCCGTTTGTCTTTCAGGACTTACAGCGGCTACGTTTGACGGCATGGATGTTGAGCAGCTGATTCTAGCCAGGAGAGGGATCTCTCACAAGGTTATCCCGACTATGATCCAAGCCAGGAAGGGGGTAACGTCTAAGCATTACCATCGTATTTGGAAGAAATACGTCTCTTGGTGTGAGAGCAGAAATTATTCTGCTGTGGAATTTCATCTAGGACATTTCCTGCTTTTTCTGCAGGCAGGCGTGGATGTGGGCCTGCGTCTGGGCTCCATAAAAGTCCAGATTTCGGCCTTGTCCATTTTCTTTCAGAAACTATTGTTTTCTCTCCCTGAGGTCCAGACGTTCTTGAAAGCAGGGGCGTAGCGAGGGTGGCGCAAGTGGAACTCATACGCCAGGCGAGACAAAATACCAAAAAGATAAACGATCAGGCGCTAATAGGTGCTGTTGCTCTAATGCTGCTGCTAAATACTTGGGGTAGTCACACCCAAGAACCAATACACAAAAGAAAACACAGTAGCAGCGCTAACGTAATTGTGATTAATATACTAAGAAGGATTGAGTGATAAAAATAATTCTCATTTAATAGAATATACAATTAAAAACTACATTAAAACACATACAGCTGATGGTAAAAATCATAATAAATAAAATGGAAAAGTATTAAAGGGTCACAATTACAGCTGCCTACATCAGTGTAATCAGTTCCTGAACGGAATAAACTGGAATGCAGACGGGTGAATAAGTGGAGACGGACTGACGGCACAGTCCTATCAATTAACTTTACCACATTCGGGCCGCTAGAGGTGTAGTCCCTTGAGAGTGTCTCTTAAGGTTATTTAAAACCAGCCACAGTCTCCCCCTCCTCTGTATTCCCATGGCTGCCTTGCCCCTGTGTCTTTCCATGGCTCCCCCCCATGTCTGGTCTCCGCATGGCTGCCCCCTGTGTCTCTGCATAACTGCCCCCCCCCCCCCCCCCCGTGTCTCTGCGTGGCCGCACCCGCGGATCTCCCCATGACCGCCTCCCCCCTGTGTATCCCCATGGCTGCCTCCCCCAGTGTCTCCCCATGGCTGCCTTCCCCCCCTTTAGCTCCCCAAGACTGTCTCCTCCCCCTCTGTATTCCCATGGCTGCCTTTCCCCTGTGTCTTTCCATGGCTCCCCCCCCCCCCATGTCTTGTCTCTGCATAGCTCCCCCCCCCCCCCCCCCCCCGTGGCTCTGCATGGCTGCCCCACCGGAACTCAACATGGCTTCCCCTCCCCCTGCCTCTGCATGGCTGCCCCCCTCTCCCCACCCGGATCTCAGCATGGCTCCCCCCCCCCCCTGTGCCTCTGCATGGCTGCCCCCCAAGGCCCCCCCACTCCGTTCATCTGCATGGCTGCCCCCCCCCTGTGCATGGCTGCCCCCCCCCGTGTCTCAGAATGGCTGCAAACCCCCCCCCCCCCCCGTCTCTGCATGGCTGCCCTCCTATGTCATTGCATGGCTGCCCCCCCGTGTCTCAGCATAGCTGCCCTCCCCCTGCGTCTCAGTGTGGCTACCCCCCCCCCGTGTAGTTTATTAATCACAATTACGTTAGCGCAGCTACTGTGTTTTCTTCTAATACTCCAGGCGCCTGTCTCTGGCAAGGGCGCCGCGTCCGCAGTCCTGCCAGTAGCAACTCTCGGCGGCTTCTCTGCAGGAGGTGGGGCAGCCATGCAGAGACACGGGGTGGGGGTTTGCAGCCATGCTGAGACACAGGGGGGGGGGGCAGCCATGCCGAGATACAGGGGGGAACAGCCATGCCAAGACACAGGGAGGGGGCAGCCATGCTGAGACACTGGGGGGAGGGTAAGGGGGGGGGCAGTCATACCGAGACACAGGGGGGGGGGGGTAGCCATATTGAGAAACAGGGGGGGGGGGGGGGGGCAGCCATGCATAGACATAGGAGGGCAGCCGTGCCGAGACACGGGGGGAGCAGCCATGCTGAGACACAGGTGGGGGGTGCAGCCGTGCAGAGACATGGGGGGGGGGGGGGCGTTTGCAGCCATGCTGAGACACAGGGGGGGGGGGGCAGCCATGCCGAGATACAGGGGGGAACAGCCATGCCGAGACACAGGGAGGGGGCAGCCATGCTGAGACACGGGGGGGCAGCCATGCAGAGGCGCACCAGGGGGGGGGGGAGCCATGCTGAGATCCGGGGGGGGGGGGGGCAGCCATGCAGAGACACGGGGGGGGGCAGCTATGCAGAGACACAGGGGGCAGCCATGCGGAGACAAGACATGAGGGGAGCCATGGAAAAACACAGGGGACAGGCAGCAAATGGAATACAGAGGGGGAGGGAGACGGTCTTGGGGAGCTGGTCTTGGGGAGCTAAAGGGGGGGAAGGCAGCCATGGGGAGACACTGGGGGAGGCAGCCATGGGGATACACAGGGGGGAGGCGGTCATGGGGAGATCCGGGGGGGGCAGCCATGCAGAGACACGGGGGGGGGGGGGGGGGCAGCTATGCAGAGACACGGGGCAGCCATGCGGAGACAAGACATGGGGGGGAGCCATGGGGATACAGAGGGGGGGACGGTCATGGGGAGATCTGGGGGGGGGGGCAGCTATGCAGATACACGGGGCAGCCATGCGGAGACAAGACATGGGGGGGAGCTATGGAAAGACACAGGGGAAAGGCAGCCATGGGAATACAGAGGGGGGGGAGGGGGACAGTCTTGGGGAGCTAAAGGGGGGGGAGGCAGCCATGGGGAGACACTGGGGGAGGCAGCCATGGGGATACACAGGGAGGAGGCGGTCATGGGGAAATACCTCTTTAATTTATTCCTATGTGCACACTTGGGGGGGCGCCATTGCACGCACATGCTCCGGGCGCCGTGGCTACACCTCTGCTTGAAAGGTGTTCTGCACATCCAACCTCCCTTTGTGTCTCCCACGGCACCTTCGGATCTCAATGTGGTGTTGCAGTTCCTCCAATCGGACTGGTTTGAACCGTTACAGGAGGTGGACGTAAAAAATATCTTACGTGGAAGACCGTCATACTGTTAGCCTTGGCTTCAGCAAGACGTGTGTCGGAGCTGAGGGCTTTGTCTCACAAAAGTCCCTATTTAATTTTCCATGAGGACAGAGCTGACCTCAGAATTCGTCAGCAATTTCTTCCTAAAATGGTGTCCGAATTTCATATCAACCAACCTATTGTGGTTCCGGTTGTCGCCGACAACCTTTGGATGTTGTGAGGTCTTTGAAGGTGTATGTAAAGCGAACAGCTCGTCACAGAAAATCTGTCTCTCTGTTTGTTCTTTATGATCCTAATAAAATTAGGTGTCCTGCTTCAAAGCAGTCCATTGCACACTGTATCAGGCTTACTATTCAGCATGCTTATTCCACGGCAGGTTTGCTGTGTCCAAAATCTGTACAGGCCCACTCTACTAGGTCGGTGGGTTCTTCCTGGGCGGCTGCCCTGGGTGTCTCGGCTTTACAGCTCTGCCGAGCAGCTACTTGGTCAGGTTCGAACACGTTTGCTAAGTTCTACAAGTTCGTTACTTTGGCCTCTGAGGACCTTCAGTTTGGTCAATCAGTTCTGCAGGAACCTCAGCACTCTCCCACCCGGTATGGGAGCTTTGGTACATCCCCATGGTACTAAATGGACCCCAGTATCCTCTAGGATGTAAGAGAAAAGAGGATTTTAATTACCTTCCTGTAAATCCTTTTCTCTGACGTCCTAGTGGATGCTGGGAACTCCGTAAGGACCATGGGGAATAGCGGGCTCCGAAGGAGGCTGGGCACTCTAGAAAGATCTTAGACTACCTGGTGTGCACTGGCTCCTCCCACTATGACCCTCCTCCAAGCCTCAGTTAGATTTCGTGCCCGGCCAAGGTTGGATGCACACTAGGGGCTCTCCTGAGCTCTTAGAAAGTTATAGTCTAAAACAGGCTCACTGCAGCGAGGGACTAAGGGGAGAAGAAGCGAACTCGCCTGCTTGCAGCCGGATTGGGCTTCTTAGGCTACTGGACACCATTAGCTTAAGAGGGATCGACCGCAGGCCCAGCCTTGATGTTCGGTCCCGGAGCCGCGCCGCCGTCCCCCTTACAGAGCCAGAAGCAAGAAGATGGTCCGGAAAATCGGCGGCATGAAGACATCCTGTCTTCACCAAGGTAGCGCACAGCACTGCAGCTGTGCGCCATTGCTCCTCATACACACTTCACACTCCGGTCACTGAGGGTGCAGGGCGCTGGGGGGGGGGCGCCCTGAGGCAGCAATAAAAACACCTTGGCTGGCTAAAATACCTCAATATATAGCCCCTGGGGCTATATATGAGGTAAATACCCCTGCCAGAATCCCATAAAAAGCGGGAGAATACGCCGCGAAAAAGGGGCGGAGCCTATCTCCTCAGCACACTGGCGCCATTTTTCCCTCACAGCTCGGCTGGAAGGAAGCTCCCTGGCTCTTCCCTGCAATTCTACAGTACAGTAAGAGGGAAAAGAGAGGGGGGGCATTAAAATTGGCACTGTATACAGTATATTATATTGAAAAGCAGCTATTAGGGACATAACTCAGTTAGACCCTGTATATATATAGCGCTCTGGTGTGTGCTGGCATACTCTTACTCTGTCCCCCCAAAGGGCTTTTGTGGGTCCTGTCCTCTGTTGGAGCATTCCCTGTGTGTGTGGAGTGTGTCGGTACGGCTGTGTCGACATGTTTGAGGAGGATAATGATGTGGAGGGGGAGCAGATGCCTTTAGCAGGGATGTCACCCCCTGGGGGTCAGACACCTGAGTGGATGGTATTATGGCAGAAAATGAGTGCACGTATAGACTCCTTACATAAAAAATTTGACGACATGCCGACTGTGGGACAGCCGAGTCTTCAGCTCGTGCCTGTCCAGGTGTCTCAAAAGTCATCAGGGGCTCTGAAACGCCCGCTATCTCAGGTGGCACAAGTAGATGTCGACACGGATACTGACACCAGTGTCGACGACGATGAGTCAAATTTAATGCCCGTTAAGGCCATTCACTGCATGATTGAGGCAATGAAAGAGGTGTTAAATATTTCTGATTTACATCCAGGTACCACAAAAAAGGGTATTATGTTTGGGGAGAAAAAACTACCTGTAGTTTTTCCCCCATCAGATGAATTAAATGAAGTGTGTGAAGAAGCGTGGGCTTCCCCTGATAAGAAATTGGTAATTCCTAAGAAGCTACTAATGGCGTTCCCTTTCCCGCCAGAGGATAGGTTACGTTGGGAAACACCACCGAAGGTGGATAAAGCGCTCACACGTTTGTCTAAAAAGGTGGCACTACCGTCCCAGGATACGGCCGCCCTTAAGGAACCTGTTGATAGAAAGCAGGAGGCGATCCTGAAGTCTGTATATACACACTCAGGCATTATACTCAGACCAGCTATTGCGTCAGCATGGATGTGCAGTGCTGCCGCTGCGTGGTCAGATAAACTGTCAGAAGATATTGACACGTTAGACAGAGACACGATCCTGCTAACAATTGACCATATCAAAGACTCAGTCTTATACATGAGAGATGCACAGAGGGAAATCTGCCGGCTGGCATCTAAAGTAAGTGCATTATCCATCTCTGCTAGGAGATGCTTATGGACTCGCCAGTGGACTGGAGATGCAGATTCCAAAAGGCACATGGAAGTTTTGCCTTATAAGGGGGAGGAATTATTTGGGGATGGTCTCTCCGACCTAGTTTCCACAGCAACGTCTGGGAAGTCAGCATTTTTACCCCATGTCCCCTCACAGCCTAAGAAGGCGCCATTTTATCAGGTTCAGTCCTTTCGGTCCCAGAAAAATAAGCGGGGAAAAGGAGGGTCTTTTCTGTCAAGAGGCAGAGGCAGAGGGAAAAGGCTGCAGCAAACAGCAGGTTCCCAGGAACAAAAGTCCTCCCCCGTTTCCTCTTCCAAGTCCGCCGCATGACGGTGGGGCTTCACAGGCGGAGCCAGGTACGGTGGGGGCCCGCCTCAGGAATTTCAGCGATCAGTGGGCTCGCTCACAGGTGGATCCCTGGATCCCTCAAATAGTATCTCAGGGATACAGGCTGGAATTCGAGGCGATTCCACCCCGCCGTTTCCTAAAATCCGCCTTGCCGATTGCTCCCTCAGACAGGGAGGCGGTGCTAGCAGCGATTCACAAGCTGTATTCCCAGCAGGTGATAATCAAGGTACCCCTACTTCAACAAGGCCGGGGTTACTATTCCACACTATTTGTGGTGCCGAAACCGGACGGTTCGGTGAGACCCATTTTAAATTTGAAATCCTTGAACACATACATAAAAAAATTCAAGTTCAAGATGGAATCGCTCAGGGCGGTTATTGCAAGCCTGGACGAGGGGGATTACATGGTATCCCTGGACATCAAGGATGCTTACCTGCATGTCCCCATTTACAATTCTCACCAGGAGTACCTCAGATTTGTGGTACAGGATTGCCATTACCAATTCCAGACGCTGCCGTTTGGACTCTCCACGGCACCGAGGGTATTTACCAAGGTTATGGCGGAAATGATGATACTCCTTCGAAAAAAGGGAGTTTTAATTATCCCATACTTGGACGATCTCCTAATAAAGGCACGATCCAAGGAACAGTTGTTAGTGGGAGTAGCACTATCTCAGGAAGTGCTGAGCCAGCACGGTTGGATTCTGAATATCCCAAAGTCACAGCTGGTCCCCACGACACGTCTAATGTTCCTGGGAATGATTCTGGACACGGCCCAGAAAAAAGTGTTTCTCCCGGAGGAGAAAGCCAGGGAGTTGTCTTCTCTAGTCAGAGACCTCCTAAAACCAAAACAGGTATCGGTGCATCACTGCACGCGGGTCCTGGGAAAGATGGTAGCTTCTTACGAAGCAATTCCATTCGGCAGGTTCCATGCCAGAATTTTTCAGTGGGACCTGTTGGACAAGTGGTCCGGATCGCATCTTCAGATGCATCGTTTAATAACACTGTCTCCACGAACCAGGGTGTCTCTTCTGTGGTGGCTGCACAGTGCTCATCTTCTGGAGGGCCGCAGATTCGGCATACAGGACTGGGTCCTGGTGACCACGGATGCCAGCCTACGAGGCTGGGGGGCAGTCACAAAGGGAAGAAATTTCCAAGGAGACTGCCCTTCACATAAATATTCTGGAACTAAGGGCCATTTACAATGCCCTAAGTCAAGCAAAATCCCTGCTCCTACACCAGCCGGTGCTGATCCAGTCAGACAACATCACGGCAGTCGCCCATGTGAATCGACAGGGCGGCACAAGAAGCAGGACGGCGATGGCAGAAGCCACAAAAATTCTCCGATGGGCGGAAAATCATGTACTAGCACTGTCAGCAGTGTTCATCCCGGGAGTGGACAACTGGGAAGCAGACTTTCTCAGCAGGCACGACCTCCACCCGGGAGAGTGGGGACTTCATCCAGAAGTCTTCCAAATGATTGTAAATCAATCGGGTCGTCCACAGGTGGACATGATGACGTCCCGCCTAAACAAAAAACTAGAGAAGTATTGCGCCAGGTCAAGAGACCCTCAGGCGATAGCTGTGGACGCTCTAGTGACACCGTGGGTGTACCGGTCAGTTTATGTGTTCCCTCCTCTACCTCTCATACCAAAGGTATTGAGAATAATAAGAAAGCGAGGAGTAAACACAATTCTCGTGGTTCCGGATTGGCCGAGAAGAGCGTGGTACCCGGAACTTCAAGAGATGATCTCAGAGGACCCGTGGTCTCTGCCGCTCAGACAGGACCTGCTGCAGCAGGGCCCCTGTCTGTTCCAAGACTTACCGCGGCTGCGTTTGACGGCATGGCGGTTGAACGCCGGATCCTGAAGGAAAAGGGCATTCCGGAGGAAGTCATTCCTACGCTTATTAAAGCCAGGAAAGATGTTACGGCAAAGCATTATCACCGCATATGGCGGAAATATGTTGCATGGTGCGAGGCCAAAAAGGCCCCAACAGAGGAATTTCAACTAGGTCGATTTCTGCATTTCCTGCAAGCAGGAGTGAATATGGGCCTAAAACTGGGCTCCATTAAGGTACAGATCTCGGCTCTGTCAATTTTCTTTCAAAAAGAACTAGCTTCAGTACCTGAAGTTCAGACATTTGTGAAAGGAGTGCTGCATATTCAGCCCCCATTTGTGCCTCCTGTGGCACCTTGGGATCTCAACGTGATGTTGAGTTTCTTAAAATCACATTGGTTTGAGCCACTAAAAACCGTGGATCTGAAATATCTCACGTGGAAAGTGGTCATGTTATTGGCCTTGGCTTCAGCCAGGCGAGTGTAAGAGTTGGCGGCTTTATCATGTAAAAGCCCTTATCTGATTTTCCATATGGATAGGGCAGAATTGAGGACTCGTCCCCAGTTTCTCCCTAAGGTGGTGTCAGCGTTTCACCTGAACCAGCCTATTGTGGTGCCTGCGGCTACTAAGGATTTGGAGGACTCCAAGTTGCTAGACGTTGTCAGGGCCCTGAAAATATATGTTTCCAGGACGGCTGGAGTCAGAAAATCTGACTCGCTGTTTATCCTGTATGCACCCAACAAGCTGGGTGCTCCTGCTTCTAAGCAGACTATTGCTCGTTGGATTTGTAGTACAATTCAGCTTGCACATACTGTGGCAGGCCTGCCACAGCCAAAATCTGTCAATGCCCATTCCACAAGGAAGGTGGGCTCATCTTGGGCGGCTGCCCGAGGGGTCTCGGCTTTACAACTTTGCCGAGCTGCTACTTGGTCAGGGGCAAACACGTTTGCAAAATTCTATAAATTTGATACCCTGGCTGAGGAGGACCTGGAGTTCTCTCATTCGGTGCTGCAGAGTCATCCGCACTCTCCCGCCCGTTTGGGAGCTTTGGTATAATCCCCATGGTCCTTACGGAGTTCCCAGCATCCACTAGGACGTTAGAGAAAATAAGAATTTACTCACCGGTAATTCTATTTCTCTAACGTCCTAAGTGGATGCTGGGGACTCCGTAAGGACCATGGGGAATAGCGGCTCCGCAGGAGACTGGGCACATCTAAAGAAAGCTTTAGGACTATCTGGTGTGCACTGGCTCCTCCCCCTATGACCCTCCTCCAAGCCTCAGTTAGATCTCTGTGCCCGAACGAGAAGGGTGCACACTAGGGGCTCTCCTGAGCTTCTTAGTGAAAGTTTTAGATTAGGTTTTTTATTTTCAGTGAGACCTGCTGGCAACAGGCTCACTGCATCGAGGGACTAAGGGGAGAAGAAGCGAACTCACCTGCGTGCAGAGTGGATTGGGCTTCTTAGGCTACTGGACATTAGCTCCAGAGGGACGATCACAGGCCCAGCTTGGATGGGTCCCAGAGCCGCGCCGCCGGCCCCCTTACAGAGCCAGAAGGCAGAAGAGGTCCGGAAAATCGGCGGCAGAAGACGTCCTGTCTTCAACAAGGTAGCGCACAGCACTGCAGCTGTGTGCGCCATTGCTCTCAGCACACTTCACACTTCGGTCACTGAGGGTGCAGGGCGCTGGGGGGGGGGCGCCCTGAGACGCAATAAAAACACCTTGGATGGCAAAAAAAATGCATCACATATAGCTCCTGGGCTATATGGATGCATTTAACCCCTGCCAGAATCCATAAAAAAGCAGGAGAAAAGTCCACGAAAAAGGGGCGGAGCCTATCTCCTCAGCACACTGGCGCAATTTTCCCTCACAGCTCCGTTGGAGGGAAGCTCCCTGTCTCTCCCCTGCAGTCACTACACTACAGAAAGGGTTAAAAAAAGAGAGGGGGGCACTAATTAGTCGCAGTATTAACTATACAGCAGCTATAAGGGGAAAAACACTTATATAAGGTTATCCCTGTATATATATAGCGCTCTGGTGTGTGCTGGCAAACTCTCCCTCTGTCTCCCCAAAGGGCTAGTGGGGTCCTGTCCTCTATCAGAGCATTCCCTGTGTGTGTGCTGTATGTCGGTACTTTTGTGTCGACATGTATGAGGAGAAAAATGATGTGGAGACGGAGCAGATTGCCTGTAATAGTGATGTCACCCCCTAGGGGGTCGACACCTGAGTGGATGAACTGTTGGAAGGAATTACGTGACAGTGTCAGCTCTGTATAAAAGACAGTGGTTGACATGAGACAGCCGGCTACTCAGCTTGTGCCTGTCCAGACGTCTCATAGGCCGTCAGGGGCTCTAAAGCGCCCGTTACCTCAGATGGCAGATATAGACGCCGACACGGATACTGACTCCAGTGTCGACGGTGAAGAGACGAATGTGACTTCCAGTAGGGCCACACGTTACATGATTGAGGCAATGAAAAATGTTTTACACATTTCTGATAATACGAGTACCACCAAAAAAGGGGTATTATGTTCGGTGAGGAAAAACTACCTGTAGTTTTCCTGAATCTGAGAAATTAAATGAGGTGTGTGATGATGCGTGGGTTTCCCCCGATAACAACGGATAATTTCTAAAATGTTATTGGCATTATATCCTTTCCCGCCAGAGGTTAGGGTGCGTTGGGAAACACCCCCTAGGGGGGATAAAGCGCTCACACGCTTGTAAGGGCTCTACCTTCGCCTGAGATGGCCGCCCTTAAGGATCCTGCTGATAGAAAGCAGGAGGGTATCCTAAAAGGTATTTACACACATACTGGTGTTATACTGCGACCAGCAATCGCCTCAGCCTGGATGTGCAGTGCTGGGTTGGCGTGGTCGGATTCCCTGACTGAAAATATTGATACCCTAGATAGGGACAGTATATTTTTGCCTATAGAGCATTTAAAAGATGCATTTTTATATATGCGTGATGCACAGCGGAATATTTGCCGACTGGCATCAAGTCTAAGCGCGTTGTCCATTTCTACCAGTAGAGGGTTATGGACACGTCAGTGGTCAGGTGATGCGTATTCCAAACGGCATTTGGAAGTTTTGCTTTATTAAGGGAGGAGTTATTTGGGGTCGGTCTTTCAGACCTGGTGGCCACGGCAACAGCTGGGAATTCCACGTTTGTACCCCAGGTCGCCTCTCAACATGAGAAGACGCCGTATTATCAGGCGCAGTCTTTTCGTGGACAAGCGGACAAAAGGTTCCTCATTTCTGCCCCGTGACAGAGGGAGAGGAAAAAGGCTGCAGAAATCAGCCAGTTCCCAGGAACAGAAACCCTCTCCCGCCTCTGCCAAGCCCTCAGTATACGCTGGGGCTTTACAAGCAGAATCGGGCACGGTGGGGGGCCCGTCTCAATGAATTTCAGCGCGCAGTGGGCTCACTCGCAAGTAGACCCCTGGATCCTTCAGGTGATATCTCAGGGGTACAAATTAGAATTCGAGACGTCTCCCCCTCGCCGTTTCCTAAAGTCGGCTTTACCGATGTCTCCTTCTGACAGGGAGACAGTTTTGGAAGCCATTCACAAGCTGTATTCCCAGCAGGTGATAATCAAGATACCCCTCCTGCAACAGGGAACGGGGTATTATTCCACACTGTTGTGGTACCGAAGCCGGACGGCTCGGTGAGACCGATTCTAAATCTAAAATCTTTGAACACTTACGTACAGAGGTTCAAATTCAAGATTGAGTCACTCAGAGCAGTGATTGCGAACCTGGAAGAAGGGGACTACATGATGTCTCGGGACATCAAGGATGCTTACCTTCATGTCAAAATTTACCCTTCTCACCAAGGGTACCTCAGGTTTATGGTACAGAACTGTCACTATCAGTTCAGACGCTGCCGTATGGATGGTACACGGCACCCCGGGTCTTTACCAAGGTAATGGCCGAAATGATATTCCTTCGAAGGAAGTGAATTTTAGTTATCCCTTCCTTGGACAATTCCCTGATAAGGGTAAGATCCAGGGAACAGTTGGAGGTCGGTGTAGCACTATCTCAGGTAGTGTTGCGGCAGCACGATTGGATTCTCAATATTCCAAAATCGCACCTGGTTCCGACGACGTGTCTTCTGTTCCTAGGGATGATCCTGGACACAGTCCAGAAAAAGGTGTTTCTCCCGGAGGAGAAAGCCAGGGAGTTATCCGAGCTAGTCAGGAACCTCCTAAAACCGAGCCAAGTCTCAGTGCATCAATGCACAAGGGTTCTGGGTAAAATGGTGGCTTCCTACGAAGCAATCCCATTCGGCAGATTCCACGCAAGAACTTTCCAGTGGGACCTGCTGGACAAATGGTCCGGATCGCATCTTCAGATGCATCAGCGGATAACCCTGTCACCAAGGACAAGGGTGTCCCTCCTGTGGTGGTTGCAGAGTGCTCATCTTCTAGAGGGCCGCAGATTAGGCATTCAGGACTGGGTCCTGGTGACCACGGATGCCAGCCTGCGAGGCTGGGGAGCAGTCACACAGGGAAGGAATATCCAGGGCTTATGGTCAAGCCTGGAGACATCACTTCACATAAATATCCTGAAGCTAAGGGACATTTACAATGCTCTAAGCTTAGCAAGACCTCTGCTTCAAGGTCAGCCGGTGTTGATCCAGTCGGACAACATCACGGCAGTCACCCACGTAAACAGACAGGGTGGCACAAGAAGCAGGAGGGCAATGGCAGAAGCTGCAAGGATTCTTCGCTGGGCGGAAAATCATGTGATAGCACTGTCAGCAGTATTCATTCCGGGAGTGGACAACTGGGAAGCAGACTTCCTCAGCACGACCTCCACCCGGGAGAGTGGGGACTTCACCCAGAAGTCTTCCACATGATTAAAAACTCGACCGGTATTGCGCCAGGTCCAGGGACCCTCAGGCAATAAGCTGTAGACGCTCTGGTAACACCGTGGGTGTACCAGTCAGGGTATGTGTTCCCTCCTCTGCCTCTCATACCCAAGGTACTGAGATTGATGAGATGGAGAGGAGTAAGCACTATATTCGTGGTTCCGGATTGGCCAAGAAGGACTTGGTAACCGGAACTTCAAGAGATGCTCACGGAGGATCCGTGGCCTCTACCTCTAAGAAGGGACCTGCTCCAGCAAGGACCCTGTCTGTTCCAAGACTTACCGCGGCTGCGTTTGACGGCATGGCGGTTGAACGCCGGATCCTGAAGGAAAAAAGGCATTCCGGATGAAGTCATCCCTATCCTGATCAAAGCCAGGAAGGATGTAACCGCAAAAACATTATCACCGCAATTGGCGAAAATATGTTGCGTGGTGCGAGGCCAGTAAGGCCCGACGGAGGAAATTCAACTGGGTCGATTCCTACATTTCCTGCAAACAGGAGTGTCTATGGGCCTGAAATTGGGGTCCATTAAGGTTCAAATTTCGGCCGTGTCAATTTTCTTCCAAAAAGAACTAGCTTCAGTCCCTGAAGTTCAGACGTTTGTAAAAGGGGTACTGCATATACAGCCTCCTTTTGTGCCTCCAGTGGCACTTTGGGATCTGAATGTAGTTTTGGGTTCCAAAAGTCACATTGGTTTGAACCACTTAAATCTGTGGAGTTAAAATATCTCACATGGAAAGTGGTCATGCTGTTGGCCCTGGCCTGGGCCAGGCGCGTGTCAGAATTGGCGGCTTTATCCTGAAAAAGCCCTTATCTGATTTTCCATTCGGACAGGGCGGAATTGAGGACTCGTCCTCAGTTTCTCCCCAAGGTGGTTTCAGCGTCTCACCTGAACCAACCTATTGGTGGTGCCTGCGGCTACTAGGGACTTGGAGGCCTCCAAGTTGCTAGACGTTGTCAGTGCCCTGAAAATATATGTTTCCAGGACGGCTGGAGTCAGGAAATCTGACTCGCTGTTTATCCTGTGTGCACCCAACAAGCTGGGTGCTCCTGCTTCTAAGCAGACTATTGCTCGTTGGATTTGTAGTACAATTCAGCTTGCACATTCTGTGGCAGGCCTGCCACAGCCAAAAATCTGTAAATGCCCACTCCACAAGGAAGGTGGGCTCATCTTGGGCGGCTGCCCGAGGGGTCTCGGCTTTACAACTTTGCCGAGCAGCTACTTGGTCAGGAGCAAACACGTTTGTAAAATTCTACAAAATTGATATCCTGGCTGAGGAGGACCTGGAGTTCTCTCATTTGGTGCTGCAGAGTCATCCGCACTCTCCCGCCCGTTTGGGAGCTTTGGTATAATCCCCATGGTCCTTACGGAGTCCCCAGCATCCACTTAGGACGTTAGAGAAAATAAGAATTTACTTACCGATAATTCTATTTCTCATAGTCCGTAGTGGATGCTGGGCGCCCATCCCAAGTGCGGATTGTCTGCAATACTTGTACATAGTTATTGTTACAAAAATTGGGTTATTATTGTTGTGAGCCATCTTTCAGAGGCTCCTCTGTTATCATGCTGTTAACTGGGTTCAGATCACAGGTTATACGGTGTGATTGGTGTGGCTGGTATGAGTCTTACCCGGGATTCAAAATCCTTCCTTATTGTGTACGCTCGTCCGGGCACAGTATCCTAACTGAGGCTTGGAGGAGGGTCATAGGGGGAGGAGCCAGTGCACACCAGATAGTCCTAAAGCTTTCTTTAGATGTGCCCAGTCTCCTGCGGAGCCGCTATTCCCCATGGTCCTTACGGAGTCCCCAGCATCCACTACGGACTATGAGAAATAGAATTATCGGTAAGTAAATTCTTATTTTCTCGTAGTCCGTAGTGGATGCTGGGCGCCCATCCCAAGTGCGGTTTATCTGCAATACTTGTACATAGTTATTGTTAACTAAATCGGGTTATTGTTGAGCCATCTGTTGAGAGGCTCTATTGTTTCATACTGTTAACTGTGTTTCATATCACGAGTTGTACGGTGTGATTGGTGTGGCTGGTATGAGTCTTACCCGGGATTCAAAATCCTTCCTTATTGTGTACGCTCGTCCGGGCACAGTATCCTAACTGAGGCTTGGAGGAGGGTCATAGTGGGAGGAGCCAGTGCACACCAGGTAGTCTAAGATCTTTCTAGAGTGCCCAGCCTCCTTCGGAGCCCGCTATTCCCCATGGTCCTTACGGAGTTCCCAGCATCCACTACGGACTACAAGAAATAGAATTACCGGTGAGTAAATTCTTATTTTCTCGTAGTCCGTAGAGGATACTAGGCGCCCGCCCAGTGCTTCGTTCTTCCTGCACTGTTACTTGGTTAAGTAATGTTGGTTCAGCTGTTGCTGTTCCTGTTTCAAGTTTGGTTAGCTTGGCTTTCCTCTTGTTGTGTGTGCTGGTTCGGAATCTCACCACTATCCTTATCTATCCTTCTCTTGAAGTATGTCCGTCTCCTCGGGCACAGTTTCCTAGACTGAGTCTGGTAGGAGGGGCATAGAGGGAGGAGCCAGCCCACACTATCAAATTCTTAAAGTGCCCATGGCTCCTAGTGGAACCGTCTATACTCCATAGTACTAAATGGACCCCAGTATCCTCTGCGGACTACGAGAAAAGGATTTACCGGTAGGTAATTAAAAATCCTATTTTTGTTGGCTTATTTTGCTAAACCAGTCCATGGTGAGTCAAGCGCAAGAAAATCATTATGCATTGTATTAATTATTGCTTGTTATTTATTCTGAAAATGACCAGTGGGGTGGAAGAGATGTTGGAATTATTTTGTTATTTTGCTTATATTGGTGGTCATTCCGAGTTGTTCGCTCGTTGCTGATTTTCGCTGTGCTGCGATTTGTTGCTAAATGCGCATGGTATGCAGAGCGCATGCGCTAAGTTGTTTTACACAAAACTTAGTAGATTTGTTGGTGTTCCTGCGGCACTTTTCAGTCGCACTGCTGATCGGTGAGTGATTGACAGGAAAGGGGCGTTTCTGGGTGGTAACTGAGCGTTTTCCGGGAGTGTGCTAAAAAACGCGGGAGTGTCTGGAGAAACAGGGGAGTGGCTGGCCGAATGCAGGGCGTGTTTGTGACGTCAAACCAGGAACTAAACTGACCGAGCTGATCGCAATCTAGGAGTAGGTCTGGAGCTACTCAGAAACTGCAAGAAAATATTTAGTAGCAGTTCTGCTACTCTTTCGTTCGCTAGTCTGCTAAGCTAAGATACACTCCCAGAGGGCGGTGGCCTAGCGTTTGCAATGCTGCTAAAAGCAGCTAGCGAGCGAACAACTCTGAATGAGGGCCATTGTGTGAAATCTTATAATGGTTACAGGGCGTGTAGTGCATACTGGCATCTAGGTCAGATGGGCCTCGCACCACTCACTCTACACTCAGAGTACACATGCCTTGTGCTGGCATGTGTCTCCCTCCTCATCTGTCCAGTTACGTCTATGGATATATAGTACCGCCCAGTGAAAGCAAAGTCTTTGGTATTGTGCTAGACAGAGCCTAAGCTTTTTGCGTACCGTCTTCCCAAATAGCACTGGGAAGATGGCGCCGTAGAAGAGGAGGGACTCGCTTGCTGGTGGATGGGCCTGCTGCTCAGAGAAGCATGCCCGCTGCACACAGGCCAATTTATGTGTTATACGCTCCTGCATGGAACTTTACATAATTAGAGGAGTGATATGTATGGTCCTGACTTTGGACTGATGAAGTGTTGACGTAATGTGAGGTCCTTTCAAGGAGATGTAATTTGTGAAGAAAAAGAAAGCATTATAGATGTGAATAGCACAGAAATGAATGCAGAGATATTGTGAAAAAGACTGGCCGCATACTTGCAGGTGATCTTTATTTTGTGGTGGAGCAGTAACGGCACTCAGACTTCACAGCTTCTCATACAGTGTAGGGGGCGGATGGGGGTAGGGGATGGGGCATCAGAGTATATCTGGGAAGAGACAGGACATTTGAGTGTATGAAGGAATAGAGGGAACTGGATAGACCATTGGGGAGTAGAATTAGATGTGGGAAGAATAAAGCAAACATGTTTTAGTCCAACATTTTTTGTGTAAATCTCCCTCTTGCAGTGAGTAAATGTTGGTATCTTTGTTTTGGGGTAGTTATGTGTTTTAAGTCCATAAATAGCAGCTTTTACTACCGTACTTAACTGATATAAGTTGTTGTGAAACGTGCACTTCAGATTACCTTGAAATAAGTTATGGAGGAAGGGGCTAGCTTCTTCTGAATGATGCCATTAGGGGACAGCTCATGCCTTTAAATCGATCAGTAAGTCATGCTTGTGTTACATATACCATTAATAATTTTTCTAATATTCTAATATGGGTTTTCTTGTTGCATGTGCATTATTTATTGCGTTTAAAATCCTTTCCCCAAAAAGAGTGGCGTAAAGTGCTGAATATAACTGTGCCTGCTCACTGTCTGTGTGTCATACTTAAACATGGAGTTTTCATGTGGTAATAGATATAAAGCTGTTTATTAACCGGAGAACAGAATTTATTACAGATTAGAAAGGAATGCTGCCTATATGAAGTACTTTGGTTTTCTATAATATTATGGAAATTCTTTGGGATGGTTTTCAAAGCACTTTAATGTGATAGGAATGTTGAAATGCGTTGACAAAGCACAAATTGCTTTTAAAAAGGTACAATTCACTGCTTTTCAGCTCAATGTATACCTCCGATACGGCTTCACTCCATGCTGTTACCTTTCAAAAGGAACCCTTTACATATGAATGTAATACAGTTTATGTCACTTTAAAGACCACTAGTAGGAGACAAGTCTGTGTAGTGCCTAAAATGTACCGTTGGCTCCTAATTATCTATCTCATTTGGTGTGCCTATTCCCTTCCTGGTCCTGGACTTCCCAAATATGCTGTATATTATCTACCACATAGTTGCTCTGGGATGCCGCCCGACATAAGGCAGTTTTATTTGTTGTAGGTCAGTATATGGAATAAGTTTGTAAGGGAAGATGGCCACATTTGCAGAGCAGTAGAAGCTGGTAAAGGGCAGGAATTGGGAAAAGTGACGGCTTTCCTGTTGAGGCACCTAATTTATACCACTTTCAGACAGAAAAGTCTGAAAGTCCCGGCAATTACCCGCCATTTCAATGCCGGGTCGTTTTGCCGGGACCTGCCTGACTCCCTCTTTCACACAGACATGCAAGTTACCAAGTCGAGAATTTCGACCCTGTAATTTGCATATCAACACGGATATTTCTCTGACGTCCTAGTGGATGCTGGGAACTCCGTAAGGACCATGGGGAATAGACGGCTCCGCAGGAGACTGGGCACATCTAAGAAAGATTTAGGACTATCTGGTGTGCACTGGCTCCTCCCCCTATGACCCTCCTCCAAGCCTCGGTTAGATTTCTGTGCCCGGCTGAGCTGGATGCACACTAGGGGCTCTCCTGAGCTCCTAGAAGAAAGTATAGTTTAGGTTTTTTATTTTACAGTGAGACCTGCTGGCAACAGGCTCACTGCAGCGAGGGACTAAGGGGAGAAGAAGCAAACCTACCTAACTGGTGGTAGCTTGGGCTTCTTAGGCTACTGGACACCATTAGCTCCAGAGGGATCGAACACAGGACCCGACCTCGTCGTCCGTTCCCGGTGCCGCGCCGCCGTCCCCCTTACAGAGCCAGAAGCAAGAAGGTGGTCCAGAAAATCGCCGGCTGAAGACTTCTGTCTTCTCCAAGGTAGCGCACAGCACTGCAGCTGTGCGCCATTGCTCCTCATGCACACCACACACTCCGGTCACTGATGGGTGCAGGGCGCTGGGGGGGGGGGCGCCCTGAGCAGCAATATTAACACCTTGGCTGGCAAAACTAACACCATATATAGCCTCAGGGGCTATATAGGTGTATATTAACCCCTGCCAGAAACGATAAAATAGCGGGAGAAAGCCCACCGAAAAAGGGGCGGAGCCATCTCCCTCAGCACACTGGCGCCATTTTTCCCTCACAGCTCCGCTGGAAGGAAGCTCCTTGGCTCTCCCCTGCAGTCCTGCACTACAGAAAGGGTAAAAAAAGAGAGGGGGGGCACAATTTAGGCGCAGTATATATATTATATAGGCAGCTATAAGGGAAAACACTCTGTATAGGTGATATCCCTGTGTTATATAGCGCCCTGGTGTGTGCTGGCTTACTCTCCCTCTGTCTCCCCAAAGGGCTTTGTGGGGTCCTGTCCTCTGTAAGAGCATTCCCTGGGTGTCTGCTGGGTGTCGGTACTGCTGTGTCGACATGTATGATGAGGATAATGATGTGGAGGCGGAACAAATGCCTGTGAATGTGATGTCACCCCCTGCGGGGTCGACACCAGTGTGGATGGACTTATGGAAGGAATTACGTGACAGTGTCAGCTCCTTACATAAAAGGTTTGACGACATAGGACAGCCGGCTACTCAGCTTGTGCCTGTCCAAGCGTCTCAAATGTCATCAGGGGCTATAAAACGCCCGCTACCTCAGATGACAGATACAGATGTCGACACGGATATCGACTCCAGTGTCGACGATGATGAGACGAGTGTACCCTCCAATAGATCCACCCGTTACATGATTGAGGCAATGAAAAATGTTTTACACATTTCTGATGATACCCCTGGTACCACAAAAAAGGGTATTATGTTTGGTGAGAAAAAAACTACCAGTAGTTTTTCCTGCATCTGATGAATTAAATGAGGTGTGTGAGGAAGCGTGGACTTCCCCAGATAAGAAATTGATCATTTCTAAACGGTTAATGGCTGCGTACCCTTTCCCGCCAGAGGATAGGTCACGCTGGGAAACACCCCCTAGGGTAGATAAAGCGCTGACACGCTTATCAAAGAAGGTGGCACTACCATCTCCGGATACGGCTGCCCTAAAAGAACCTGCTGATAGAAAGCAGGAAAGTACCCTAAAAGCTATATACACACACACTGGCATTATATTGAGACCCGCTATTGCATCAGCTTGGATGTGCAGTGCTGCAGCTGCGTGGTCAGACTCCCTGTCGGAAAACATTGATACCATGGATAGGTACAATATTTTGTTAACGATTGACCATATAAAAGACGTGGTCTTATACATGCGTGATGCACAGAGGGATATCTGCCGGCTGGCATCAAAAATAAGCGCTATGTCCATTGCCGCCAGACGGGGGTTATGGACTAGGCAATGGTCAGGTGATGCCGACTCCAAGCGGCACATGGAAGTTTTACCCTATAAAGGGGTGGAACTTTTTGGGGAAGGTCTTTCAGACCTTGTTTCCACAGCTACTGCTGGGAAATCGACTTTTTTGCCACAGGCTACCCCACAACAAAAGAAAGCACCGTATTATCAGGTACAGTCCTTTCGGCCCCAGAAAAATAAGAGGGCTAGAGGCTCATCCTTTCTGCCGAGGGGCAGAGGAAGGGGGAAAAAGCTGCAGCACACAGCTAGTTCCCAGGAGCAGAAGTCCTCCCCTGCGTCCGGTAAGTCCACAGCATGATGCTGGGGCTGCTCAGGCGGAACCGGGAACGGTGGGGGCACGTCTCAGGTTTTTCAGCACACAGTGGGCTCTCTCACAGGTGGATCCCTGGGTCTTTCAAGTAGTATCTCAGGGGTACAGGCTGGAATTCGAGACGTCTCCCCCCCCCGCCGTTTCCTAAAATCTGCCTTGCCGGCAACTCCCTCTGCCAGGGAGGCAGTGTTGGTGGCTATTCAAAAACTGTATTCACAGAAAGTGATTGTCAAGGTACCCCTCCTTCAGCAAGGAAAGGGTTACTACTCCACAGTGTTTGTGGTACCGAAACCGGACGGTTCGGTGAGACCCATCTTAAATTTAAAAGACTTGAACACTTATATCAAAAGGTTCAAGTTCAAGATGGAATCGCTCAGGGCGGTTATTGCGAGCCTGGAGGAGGGGGATTACATGGTCTCCCTGGACATCAAGGATGCGTACCTGCATGTCCCCATTTACCCTCCGCACCAGGAGTACCTCAGATTTGTGGTACAAGACTGTCATTATCAGTTCCAGACGCTGCCGTTTGGGTTATCCACGGCACCGAGGGTCTTTACCAAGGTAATGGCCGAAATGATGATACTCCTTCGCAAGAAGGGAGCTTTAATTATCCCGTACTTGGACGATCTCCTGATAAAGGCGAGGTCCAAAGAACAGTTGATAGTGGGGGTGGCACTTTCTCGGGAAGTGCTACAACAGCACGGCTGGATTCTCAATATTCCAAAGTCACAGCTGGTCCCGACGACACGTCTTCTGTTCCTGGGAATGATTCTGGACACAGACCAGAAAAGAGTGTTTCTTCCACTGGAAAAAGCCGAGGAATTGTCATCTCTGGTCAGAGACATCCTAAAACCAGGAAAAGTGTCGGTACATCAATGCACACGAGTCCTGGGAAAAATGGTAGCTTCATACGAAGCAATTCCATTCGGAAGTTTCCACGCAAGGACGTTCCAGTGGGACCTGTTGGACAAATGGTCCGGGTCCCATCTCCAGATGCAACAGCGGATAACCCTATCATCCAGAACCAGGGTGTCGCTGCTGTGGTGGCTGCAGAGGGCTCATCTACTAGAGGGCCGCAGATTCGGAATACAGGACTGGGTCCTGGTGACCACGGATGCCAGCTTTCGGGGCTGGGGGGCAGTCACAAAGGGAAGAAATTTCCAAGGACTGTGGTCAAATCAGGAGATTTCTCTTCACATAAATATCCTGGAGCTAAGGGCCATTTACAATGCCCTAAGCCAGGCAAGACCCCTGCTTCAAAACCAGCCGGTACTGATCCAGTCAGACAACATCACGGCGGTCGCCCATGTAAACAGACAGAGCGGCGCGAGAAGCAGGATGGATGGCTATGGCAGAAGCCACAAGGATTCTCAGATGGGCAGAGAATCATGTGTTAGCACTGACAGCAGTGTTCATTCCGGGAGTGGACAACTGGGAAGCAGACTTCCTCAGCAGGCACGACCTCCACCTGGGAGAATGGGGACTTCATCCGGAAGTCTTCCAAATGCTGGTCAACCGGTGGGAAAAACCACAGGTAGACATGATGGCGTCCCGCCTCAACAAGAAGTTGAAAAGATATTGCGCCCGGTCAAGAGAGGTACCCACTGTGGCACATAGAAAAGAAGTGACCTTTTCCGATAGGAATATCGATTTCGAACGAAGAGATTTAGATTACCCTCCTGAACAAAGAAAACCTCAAAGATCTAACTATCATTATCCAAGGCAACCCGTTGGACGTTATCCATCAGATCAAAGGAACCGGGAGCCGTTCTCAAGAACTGAGTGGATTTATCCAAAAAGAACCTTTAGAAGGGACTTCAGAAGTCAAGGATGGGACAGAAGAGATACCATGAATACCTATAACAGATTTGAACCTTTTAACACATATAGAGAAGGCAGAGGATCTTTTTTAGGACAACGAGATTATCCAAGGAATACGAGGTACTGACCCCTAAAAGAGGAAAGAGGGGTGGAAAGAAGAAAAGAAGGAAAAAGAATAACACCAGTAAGAAAAATACACATATCCCCAATGATCAGACCACGAATAATGATTCAGTGAAAA
Organism: Pseudophryne corroboree; assembly: GCF_028390025.1. Classification (NCBI taxonomy): domain Eukaryota; kingdom Metazoa; phylum Chordata; class Amphibia; order Anura; family Myobatrachidae; genus Pseudophryne; species Pseudophryne corroboree. The sequence goes on along the minus strand of NC_086444.1, from coordinate 977,075,986 downwards.
TCTTCAATCTAAGCTCTAGAACTCTGACAGAAGATGAGGAGAAAATCCTACAGAAGGGACTCAAATTTGCACCAACATCTGAAACCAATTCCTTTAATGTTCATATAGACATACATAAATTTTCACGAAAACTGACTCTCAAAAAATTATTTTCCATGAACAAACCAGAGACGATTGAGGAAGAACCTGAAGAGCCAACCCCTTTCAAGAAGAAATCAACCTTCTTTCCCTCACATGTAAAAGGTTGTATGGTGGAGAGCTTTACGAAGTCAGTTTTAGAAGACGTACAGAAGTTGAAAAATACAAAAAATAAGAAAAACAATCGTCTTTAAAACATAACCAGGAAAGAAAGAATGGCCATAAAATCGTTAAAGGATGACACCAATATCATAATTAAACCTTGTGATAAAGGTGGGGGAATTACAATACAGGATAAGGAAGACTACATCAGGGAAATATCATCACAGCTCAACAGCAATAATACTTATCAGAAGTTAAAATCCGACCCTTCGATCAGGATTAAAAACAACTATGGTAAACATATTACCAAGTACCTAGAGAAAGGCATTCTAACTAAAAAAGAGTACGTTTTTTTAAACATCGAACACCCCAAAACCCCTACCATCTATACGCTTCCGAAAGTACATAAGGACCCTGAAAAACCACCGGGACGGCCGATAATCTCAGGATCAGGGAGTTTGACCACAAACTTATCAGAAATGATCGATTATTACCTTCAGCCTCTAGTGATAGAAGGCAAATCACATTTAAAGGACACTACGGATACTATCCAGAAATTAGAGAAATTAAAATGGGAAAGTGGGTCTTTTTTGACAACAGCTGACGTCACGTCGCTTTATACTATTATCAGCCACTCAGATGGTCTGAGGGCTGTAAAATGGCATTTAGAGAAATCCAATATGATTCCGGATAAGATTGAATTTATTTTGGAGAGTATCCAATTTATTCTGGATAACAACTATTTTTTCTTCAATGGGGATTACTTCCTCCAAAAAGTAGGTACAGCCATGGGCACCAAGTTCGCGCCGAGCTATGCAAACCTTTTCATGTCATGGTGGGAGGAGAGTGCAGTTTGGAACAACACTTTGGCCGGCGCGGGCTTGGTGACATGGTACCGATATATTGATGATATAATCTTCATATGGAAGGGTGATCGTCAAGATCTGGATACATTTTGTACCGATCTAAACGCAAATGAATTGAATATCAAACTCACCTTTACCATCAGTCAAGAACAAGTAAATTTTCTAGATCTTACCATCTACATTAAGGAAAATGTGTTACATACTAAAGGATACAGTAAACCCACTGATTGTAATGGTTTAATTTCCTACACAAGCCAGCATCATCCTCTTTGGTTGAAGGGAATCCCTAAGGGGCAGTTTCTAAGGCTCAAAAGGAACTGCAGCGAACATCAAGACTATGAAGAACAAAAAGAAGTTATGAAGAGAAAATTCCTATCGAAAGGATATAAGAAAGAAGTGGTAGAGAAGGCAGAATTGGAAGTGTCCAGAATAGAACGGAAACATTTATTACATAAAACTCATAAAAAATTGGACACAACTAACAGTACCTCTGAATGGGCCTTTATATCAGGTTTTGGAGCGGACTATAGAAAACAGGAAAGTATCATCAAAAATCATTGGCATCTCTTGCTAAGAGATCCGATCCTGAAGGAGATAATTCCCGACAAACCGAGGTTCATTTATAGAAGGAGTAATAATTTAAAAAACCATCTAGTTAGAAGTGCCATGCCCTTTGATTCATTTAATCCTATACGTACCAAAGGTTTTCATAGATGTGGTACCTGTTTACCATGTAGAACCATACCATCTGAAACATCAAAAACCACCTCCTTTACAGTAAATAACATCGAATACAAAATCCACGATTTTATAACGTGCCACACAACTAATGTTGTTTATTTAATCAAATGTGAATGCGGTCTGTTTTACGTAGGACGGACGGGCAGAGCATTGAAAACTCGTATAGCAGAGCACCTGCGTAATATTAAAAAAGGTGTTACAACACATACTTCATCAGAACACTTTTTAAAAACACATAAATGTTCAACATCAAAAATCGTCTTCTTTATTGGAATACAACAAGTGAGGTCAAATTGGAGAGATAGAGACACGGAAGGTAATTTGGCCAGGTCAGAAATGAATTGGATATTTAAATTAGATACACTTATTCCCACTGGTTTAAATTCTGACTTCGAGCTTAAATGGTTCATGTAATGAATCAATTTTTTCCTCAGCTTACTAAATTAGAGAGATAGAATCATGGGTCAAATCTTATTATTTATTTTTTATTATTATTTCTTATTTTATTATTATTTACTATTTATTATTTTTTATTATTATTTTTTCATATGTGGAGATATATATATTTATATGATATATATGATGGATAAGTACCTTATTCCTAATAAGAGTATAACTAAAGTATGAGAAGAATGTGTTGCCAAATCTTTCCCTTTATCTAGTAATACTGAAGCTCAGCTAGATCTTTTCTCGGTTAACCTGAAGTATCGCGGGCCGGAAGAGCCGCTAGACCTACTTCCGGTGAATGGAACGCAGCGTGGAACGCACGCGGCTCCACTTCCGGTGAGCTGGAACGCAAGACGGAACGCATGGCGTCCGTCATTGCGATTCCAATTTCTTTGCTCTCATTCAGCAAACTAAAAATCTTTTAGGTCTCAACATGATTATATTCCTGCCAAGCATGAACATTATATTATTTTATCATGTGCATTTATCATTTGTATTTTATAATTATTCTGTTACCCAGCATTCCATGGGATAATCACCATTTTCTGTTTAGAGGTATAAATACCTCTGTCATCACTACCTGGATAGGCACCTTGAAAAAGACCAGGGAGGTCGAAACGTCGTTGGTGAAACCAGGTAGTGATTTTTTACATTGATTTTTCATCATCTTTTTGTTTTTTCTATGGAATACCATTTTTGAAGTATGCTTTACATGCTAGTATTGACATAAAACCGGATTATGCCAATTTTTGTCTATGACATCTGACCTGCATGTTTTCTGTACAAATCAGAAGGTGGACACTACATAGAAAAACAATCAATTTTGCTATTTTTATGAACTTTTAATAAAAACTTTATTGAATTGTCGTGGATGTTATCCTGATTTGAAAGATACCTTTATACGTGGGAACCATCCCCCTCCAAAAGTGAGTGGGGTACGTCTATTGGGAAAAAATTCCTTTCTTGCCTTATGACATGGTGGATACAGTGTTTAAAGATACCTTTATACACCTGTCTGCATCTATTTCTATGTGAGTTTTGGTACGTCCAAAAACACCTGTGGAGTGGTGGCGAGATACTATCCCTATCTACTATCAAATTGGTTTTCTGGCACCTTAGGCCTCTTTTTCTGGACACTCTGAGGCCGTGTGTTTTTAGTGTTTCAAGCAATACTACCCATAGATTGCATTTTCTCTTTTTTTCATGTGTGACATCTGGACATTAAGAGACTTCTGACACAGCGATTACCGGAAGGGACCACAGCATTTGTGATGTATACCCAATTTTAAAGATTGTGTTATCGCCTTTGATCTATCCTTTCTTTCCTTTTCTTTTGAATATTTCTTTGATCTGTTATTTGGACAGATCTGTTGAGGATTTAGATTGGGCTGATAACTTTGCGCCAGGAATTTACACTATTGTAATCTTGATAGCGGTGGACGCTCTAGTGACACCATGGGTGTACCAGTCGGTTTACGTGTTTCCTCCTCTACCTCTCATACCAAAGGTACTGAGAATAATAAGAAGGCAAGGAGTGAAAACCATACTCGTGGTTCCGGATTGGCCAAGAAGAGCTTGGTACCCGGAACTTCAAGAGATGCTTGCAGAGGACCCTTGGCCTCTGCCGCTCAGACAAGACCTGCTGCAGCAGGGACCCTGTCTGTTCCAAGACTTTACCGCGGCTGCGTTTGACGGCATGGCGGTTGAACACCGGATCCTGAAGGAAAAGGGTATTCCGGAGGAAGTCATCCCTACCCTGATCAAAGCCAGGAAGGATGTCACCGCAAAACATTATCACCGCATTTGGCGGAAATATGTTGCTTGGTGTGAGGCCATGAAGGCCCCGACGGAGGAATTTCAACTGGGTCGATTCCTGCACTTCCTGCAAGCAGGGGTGTCGTTGGGCCTCAAATTGGGGTCCATAAAGGTCCAGATTTCGGCTCTGTCGATTTTCTTACAGAAAGAACTGGCTTCTCTGCCTGAAGTTCAGACTTTTGTCAAAGGAGTTCTGCATATTCAGCCTCCTTTTGTGCCCCCAGTGGCACCTTGGGATCTCAATGTGGTTTTGGCATTCCTAAAATCGCATTGGTTCGAACCACTTAAGACTGTGGATTTAAAATATCGCACGTGGAAAGTGGTCATGCTGTTGGCCCTGGCGTCGGCCAGGCGGGTTTCGGAATTGGCGGCTTTGTCTTGTAAAAGCCCTTATCTGATTTTCCATATGGATAGGGCAGAAATGAGGACTCGTCCTCAGTTTCTCCCAAAGGTGGTCTCAGCTTTGCATTTGAACCAACCTATTGTGGTGCCTGCGGCTACTAGGGACTTTGAGGATTCCAAGTTGCTGGACGTAGTCAGGGCCCTGAAAATTTATGTTTCCAGGACGGCTGGAGTCAGAAAAACTGACTCGCTGTTTATCCTGTATGCACCCACCAAGCTGGGTGCTCCTGCTTCTAAGCAGTCTATTGCGCGCTGGATTTGTAGCACTATTCAGCTGGCGCATTCTGCGGTGGGACTACCGCAGCCTAAATCTGTAAAAGCCCATTCCACAAGGAAGGTGGGTTCATCTTGGGCGGCTGCCCGAGGGGTCTCGGCTTTACAACTTTGCCGAGCTGCTACTTGGTCAGGGGCAAACACGTTTGCAAAATTCTACAAATTTGATACCCTGGCTGAGGAGGACCTGGAGTTCTCTCATTCGGTGTTGCAGAGTCGTCCGCACTCTCCTGCCCGTTTGGGAGCTTTGGTATAATCCCCATGGTCCTTACGGAGTTCCCAGCATCCACTAGGACGTCAGAGAAAATAAGAATTTACTCACCGGTAATTCTATTTCTCGTAGTCCGTAGTGGATGCTGGGTGCCCATCCCAAGTGCGGATTGTCTGCAATACTTGTAAATAGTTATTGTTACACAAATCGGGTTATTATTGCGAGCCATCTGTTCAGAGGCTCCTTTTGTTATCATACTGTTAACCGTGGTTTCCTATCACGAGTTATACGTGTGATTGGTGTGGCTGGTATGAGTCTTACCCGGGATTCAAAATCCTTCCTTATTGTGTCAGCTCTTCCGGGCACAGTGTCCTAACTGAGGCTTGGAGGAGGGTCATAGGGGGAGGAGCCAGTGCACACCAGATAGTCCTAAATCTTTCTTAGATGTGCCCAGTCTCCTGCGGAGCCGTCTATTCCCCATGGTCCTTACGGAGTTCCCAGCATCCACTACGGACTACGAGAAATAGAATTACCGGTGAGTAAATTCTTATTTTTGTCTGTGTGAAAGGGTCAACCCATGTCGAAATTCCCGTGTCTTCGACCCTGGTCGACCCTTTCACACAGAAAAAGGACCCATGTGTTTCATGAAATTACCGGGTGGAATTGCTTCACTCAGTAATTTCTATTTCTGTCTGAAAGAGGTATTACTGATGTAAAAGGTGGAGAGGATATATTATCAGGGGCGTACTGTCAGGGTCTGGGGTCTTACCATTGGCGCTGAGTTCCGGGGTCTCCCTGTCCGGGTCATGGCAGTGCTGCAGCGGCTGGCAGCCGGTTGCTGCTCTGTATGAGGGGCTGCAGTGAGACTGACGGAAGCTGTGGGCAATGGAGTTCAGTGAGCAGGGACTCAGCAGGGAAAAGGAACCTTTTCTTGTATGTCTGCAGTTATGGGAGCCGCCATGTTGGAGACCAGTGCATGCAGTGTAGCCAGTAGCAGTGCTTCTTGTAAGTTCTCAGCCAATCACAGAATGCTTCCCCTTTTAGAAAGGGTTGGACTTGAATCAAACACTGTCAGTGCTTTATGTTGCTCTTCGTAGAAGGTGCCTCTGTGCTCCTGAGGGCGTCTTGGTTGCTCGGTTCTTTGAGTCCCTGGAAGTCTCCTGCCTTGGTCATCTGCACGTTGCTCTGCTTCTCTCCGCTCTCTGATCCAGAGTTTGGCACCGACGCCGCTTCCTGCAGCAGCCAGCTCGCCAGGTGGAAACTGTGGGTAATCGGGAGCTGTTGGTGGTTCCTTGGGATCTCTGCCTAGTTGCCAGAAGTACAGTTTCTATAGTCTGAGTTCTTCAGTCACATCTTCCAAGAATCCAGTTACAAAGTCTCAGTTCTTCAGTCACTTCTTCCAAGTATCCAGTTCTTGGATACTTAGAAGTATCCGCAGCAACTCAGCCTCCAGTCTTCACAGTTATTGTCTCCAAATCCCAGTCATCAAGTACCCTGTCTCCACAGCTATGGTCTTCAAGTTCAAGGCATCAAGTACCCAGTTTCATACCTGTTGTTATTGTGTCCAAGTCCCAGCCTTCAAGTAACCTGTCTTTACAGTCATAGTCCTCAAGTTACAGTTATCCAACGCTCAGTCTACACAGATATTATCCCCAATCAAGTACCAGTCTTTGCAGTTATTTTCTTCTTCCTACAGTAACCATGCTCCCTGACTTCACAGCAACAGTTATTTCTTAACCAGTTGTCATAGTGTGCCTATCCTTCTACCCTGGGAGTCCATGAGATGGAACTATATCCAGCCTCCACGTCTTCTTCTGTCAGTGGCCTCTACCACCTCCGCCCAAACCCCTTCGTCGGATTCCACATTACAGCCTGACCTGACAGGTTCCTTGCCTTGCATGGCACTTAGTTCCCTCTACACAAAATGACTTAAACACTGCACTACGTGAACAGTTGGAGATTGCGTATCATCGAATACGTCTAATTAGACAAAACATTATCAAACATAGGCAGCATGCCCCTCCTAAGTCTTCAGCCTGCTCCATTTCTAGAAAGCATGGGCTGTTTGTTTCCTATAGCAGGAATACAACGAGCATGGGTCTCCATGCTTGTTAAACAGTGTGCCCAAATCCTTTACCAGAGGCTGCCAGTCCTATGGGTAATAAGATTGGGAACCCATGGAGGGGATCCGGTCTGAAGATCGACACTGTCTAGGTCGACAATGTTTAGGTCGACCACTATAGGTCGACAGGGTTGGAAGGTCGACGGGTTTCTAGGTCGACATGTGCTAGGTCGACAGGTCAAAAGGTCGACATGAGTTTTTCAAATTTTTTTCTTTTTTTTTTACTTTTTCATACTTAACAATCCATGTGGATTATGATTGGAACGGCAATCTGTGCCGAGCGAAGCGGTAGCGGAGCAAGGTACCTTGCCCGAAGCATGGCGAGCGACCACGGTGCACTAATTGAGGTTCCTGGTCACTCTACGAAGAAAACGACACAAAATAAAACAACCTCATGTCGACCTTTTGACCTGTCGACCTATAGTGGTTGACCTAAACATTGTCGACCTAGACACTGTCGATCTATTGATCCACACCCCCCATAGAGTGGGTGTCCCTATGATACCTTGCTTCTTATACCAAAAGAGTAAATGAAACAAAAAATAGATACAATATTATATAGTATAAGATTTGATTTAAAAGACAACCCAAAAGCCTTAGATGGTAAAACAACATTATGATTGTCCAACGAGAAATTACAGTAGCACTTTTTTCTTTTGTATCACTTTTGATAGTTTGAGCAGTGAGTGGTCTGTAGGAGAAAAACTGAGCACTCTATTGTACTGAAAATGATAGTAAAGACACCTAAAGACTTTCCCAGCTCTTGGCACATTAAGGAACACTTTTACTTTGCGGAGGCTGCTCCCAGTTGTAGAAAGGAGGCATGCATCTTCATGTACACTGAGCAGACCACCAAATGCAGCAGTGCATACGCAAAGTGTGTTGCTGTGCGCTTATGGAACACTTTGTCATTCATATGGGATGAGTGTTCCTCATGACTCAAGTGCACAGTAAATTTTTAGTTCATATTTAATATATACACTAACATGTTATGTTATTATATATTATGTTACTCTCTTATGTTATACTTTAAACATTAGCGATGTGAAACTTTGCTAATGCAGCTGGAGTGATCTAAGTAAAAAACAGATGCCTCCTGCTGGCATTGCAGATTAGAGTGCTGCGTCCCAAGATGCAGCATCTATTAGTCCTGGGGTTACTCAGATTGGCCCTCACAGCTCCATAGCCGAGGCCTGGAAGTGATTCTGACCTCAGCACTCCCAGGAATAAAGGCCAGCACTGCTCCCACTCCCTACCCCCAAACAGCGCATTGGGCGTTGCGTGCAACAATGCAGGACCTGTTGGGTTTACGCACATTTCTGAATTAGGCCCATAGTTTGATTTGTTGCTGCTTCCAAAATCTGAAGTAATTTTAAGAATTAATTTTGACCTAAGGGATCTTTGTATTTGGTGCTCTCGTAGATTACAGGAGAGATGGTAAAGTATAAGGGGTGTAGTATGTTATGCCGGGAGGCCGACCGCCGGCATACCGACAGCGTGGCGAGAGCAAAGGAGCCCCTTGCGGGCTCGCTGCGCTCGCCACGCTATTTTATTCTCCCTCCAGGGGGGTCGTGGACCCCCACGAGGGAGAATAGCTGTCGGTATGCTGGGTGTCGGGATTCCGGCGCCGGTATACTGTGTGCCGGGATCCCGACATTCGGCATACTGAAGACCACCCAGTGTAAGCCATGGTCTCTGATGTGAGCACTGGAGATCGGGCAACAGACAGAGATGATGATGGAAGAAGGGTGCAAGAAGACACATTGGAGAACAGTAGGATCAAGTTTGGCCAGCATAGGGCTGCTAGAACTTGCAACCGTTTCCCAGGGTCTTGTTACATGTCTCTAGCTTATCTAGTGGGCAACTGGATAATTCTTTATGTGTGATTGTTATATAAAATGCCACACTGGTCGGAATAGATACATTATTCCAGCATAATGCGGCAACAGTACTGAACACTGAAGCATATAGTGTGAATGACATCATGTGAAATGCGTTTTCTGAAGCACTTCAAAAGGAAATTAAACAACCACTGTTGGCCGCAATGTACATTACTAGTTTTATACTCTTATATAAGTGTGTGTGTAATATTTGATTCCATTGATTGTATCTTCTAGGATGAGCGATCCAAGCTGGCAGAGGAACTTGCATTGTTGAGGCAGCAAAGGGAGCAACTGATGGCAGAGCTAGACAAACACAAAGAATGTGATCCAGATGTTATAGAAGAGATTCGTAAGTCTTTGTTTCCAGTTTTTTGAGTAATGATTCCCCTTTCCTCTATCATCACCAGGAACATTGTAACCTTATATGGTCTGACTACTCCTAGCATTAGCCCCTTCCCATGCAGCACAGGGCACAATGTTCAGGCTGAGAGCTTTTCCATTCTCTTACGTAATATAAAAGGCATAACAAGCAAAATAATGAGTGCATCAATACATAATATAGTTCATACAGTTTTCACCTGAAATACAGCTTATTCCAGCTTCATTTAGGTCTTAGTTTAACCACATTTGTGCATTTGAAAGTTTTTATTACTCCTGAGCACCTCTTTGCTGGGGTAAAAGGTTCTATAGCCAGCCATTAACCAGGGTGATCTCTAAGGTAAATATGTCCTCCTTCAATCTCACTTTAATGTTGCATCCCCCAAAGTGAAGTATCCTGTTAGCAATGTGTTACAATACATGGTGCATCTCAACCTGCATCCGGCAAATGTCGCCCATACCCTCTAGCTCCTCCTATCAGAAAATGGTACATTTTGTGCCTTGTGAATGCAACCCCATAATTGTATGCAGTTTCATGTTCTTCCTGTGTAGATGGTCTTTTGTACAAAAAGAGCATATATATTACAGCACCACTTATGTGCTGCTGGGGAGCATTTTGTGTGTTTATTAATGACCCTCTTTGTGTAAATATTAGTATTAATAATAATCTTTGCAGAGTAAAGGTGCATACACACGGAGCGATATAACTGAGCGATTTTGACTATATAGTCAAAATCGCTCAGAAAGTTAGTGCAGATCGCTCCGTGTGTACACAGCCAGCGATAGCGATGCGCGTCCCCGCTAGGTCGCTATCGCTGGGAAAAATAGTCAGTGCAGGCAAGTCAATTTTGGCTATGTCGCTGCAAAAGTTAGTCAAAATCGCTAAACACTTTAAGAGGCCAGCGATTTTTCCCAGCGATAGCGATGTGCGGGCGGCGGCGGGTTGTGGCGGCGGTGCGGGCGGCGGCGGGTTGCGGTGGCGGTGTGGGCGACGGCGGGTTGCGGCGGTGGGTTGCGGTGGCGGTGTGGGCGGCGGCGGTGCGGGCGGCGGCGGGTTGCGGCAGCGGTGCGGGCGGGGGAAATTTACCTTTCTATTGCAGAGTTTGGCAGCGGAGCGGTACCAGTTTCAAAAATGGCGCCTCAGCGTCATTTTTGAAATTCAAGATGGCCGCCGCGAGCCAATCACGGCTCGCCGCGTCATCGCCCCGCCCCCTCCCGCTGACTTATATAAGTCAGCGCGAGGCAGCGGCTGTCAGTCCGACGGCGGAGGAGGAGCGGAGAAGAGCTCCTGAAGACTCCGTGGAAGTCCTGGATGGGCGGCGGCTATGCAAAAGAGCTTAGCAGCCGCCGCCCACCAGGTGAAGATGCTGGAAGTCCTGGGAAGGCGGCGGCCATGCAAAAGAGCTTAAAGGCCGCCGCCTCCCAGGTGAAGACGTCGTGGAAGTCCTGGATGGGCGGCGGCTATGCAAAAGAGCTTAGCAGCTGCCGCCCACCAGGTGAAGACGCCGGAGCAAGATCCCAGAAGCCCTGGGGAGGTGGCGCCCCCCCAGGTGAAGACGCCGGAAGCCCTGGGAAGGCGGCGGCCATGCAAAAGAGCTTAAAGGCCGCCGCCCCCAGGTGAAGACCCAGTTTAATAAAGGATTTTTAAAAGAATGTGTTGAGTTTTTTTTTTTATATTTTCTTTACAGGTGGACTACAGGTGCCAGCGGGCCCTTTATGTCCGGGCATGCTGGCACTTGTGGTTCTCCAAGTGCCAACATGCTGGGGCAGGCTTGCTGGGACCTGTAGGCCTCCTGTAAAGAACAATATTACTATTGAAAGGCTATCAGCCTCCCATCCACCGGGCCACGGATGGGGGGGACAGCCTCGGGCTTCACCCCTGGCCCTTGGGTGGCTGGAGGGGGGGACTCCTTGATTTAAGGGGTCCTCACTCATCCAGTGTACCCCGGCCAGGGGTGACTAGTTGGGGGGGTAATGGCACGGCCGCAGGGACCAATATAAAAGTGTCCCCCGGCTGTGGCATTATCTCCCTGGCTAGTGGAGCCCGGTGCTGGTTTGGAAAATACGGGGGACCCCTATGTCTTTTGTCCCCCGTATTTTTTAAACCAGGACCGGACGCAGAGCCCGGTGCTGGTTGTCTAAATATGGGGGAACCCTACTCATTTTTTCCTCTGTATTTTAACAACCAGGACTGGCTCAAAGAGCCCGAGGCTGGTTTTACATGGGAGGGGGGACCCCACGCAAATTTTTTTTTTAACTTTCAGCTATTTAAATACCAGCCACCCTGTAAAATCGTCCTATATATGACACTCATCCCCTTATTTAAATGAGATAGTCAAAATCTCCCATAGCCAAAATCTCCCATAGCCAAAATCTCTTGCATAGTTAGACAAAATCTCTGGTAAAGTTAGTCAAAATCTCCTACTGCCAGTTCAAGGGAAAAGTTAGTCAAAATCTCTCATAGCCAAAATCTCTCCGTGTGTATGCACCTTAAGATTGGCCATCTGGTTTGGACACGTATAGATTGATAAAAGTTGATTGACTAACATGAATTGCAGGGTAGTTATGGTAACATGATGTAATTATACAACTGCACTGCGTAGGTGCCACTGACATTATTTGTTGTTATTTGCATTAGTTGTCATTATGCATATGTCATCTAACTCTCACTGTGCAGCTCTAGAAATATACAAGCATACCTACATTTACAGTATATTCTCAGGATAATGAATTAACATGATTTATTAGTACTACTATAATCTTAGAGCTAATACGCACAACAAGGTGTACACAATGCCATACATACATAGGGTAGACACAAAGACAAGTATATGTGTAATTATCTATCTATCTATCTATCTATCTATCTATCTATCTATCTATCTATCTAGCCTACATCCACAGAAGATCTGTGGTAGGTTCTACAAGATTTTTGCAGCGTTCCTTCAAAAACTGTGTGCAAGTGCACCTTGAAGAACTGATGCTGTTATGAGGCCAACTATCGATTTGATTTAGATCTCTCTCCTGTTTACTCACTTTGACTTTTGTTAATTGACGAAAATAAACCATTAACACGCGTGCATACACACACACACACACACACACACACACACACACACACATTTATTGAGGGACCTCCTAGTGTCCAACCCAAAAGTCATAATAGTTACAGTATAGTTACAAGTTTGTCTGATTTACGACTTACTTTATTCACCATTCAATAAATGAGTGTTATTCAGCACAGTATAACAACTGCTGAACTGCACAGAGTAACAATCCTGTAATCGTGTCTTTATCTCATCATAGCTGGAAGTGAAAGAGAATCGGATCCTCGTCTTATTTCTGGCATATGATCAAGACAGCAAGCCCTCTGCTGAAAGGCCAACTGTCATATCATCTCTCAAATGATTTATGGCGTGCACAGATTGAAGCTTTATTAATTAGAAAGCTACTTTGTTTTGCAGCTATGAAAGTTTAGCATTAACCCCTGACCCCTATAACTCACTCTGTGCGGGTTTTCTTACCTTTAAAATGGGATTAGACCTGCCTGTCTGATTGTACTAACCTTCCTCACGTCATCACGTGCTCTCATGCACTTTAATTTTCCAAACTATTAACCTGTACTTTGGTATGTTTTGCTGTATTTCATGTCACGTAAATCATGACTATCTCAGAAACAATAGTTAGCATGTTATGGTAAAAAGACACACTAACAGTTATCACCTGTAAGGGACTTTATTCTAACTGCTGCCCATTTATGTTTTTTTTTTTTTTTTAATTCAGCAATTTTTTATTGAAATTTTTTCTTTTTTGTTCAGGTTACAAAACAAAAATACAACTTAAACCTAAAGCATTGCTGTCGACAGTAGTATCAAGCATCATATAGGGTATCATACACAAACATATAGTTATAATCGATTGGCATCTGATATTAAACCCGGCAGACACGCCACTTCACCCATATATATATCTATACGCATACATACACCTACACATATATATATACATATACATACACATACACATACAAAAAAATATAAAAAAGTACAGCTTTCCAGAGCCGCTGAATACAACCATATCAAAATAGAGGAAGCGGTGCCTCGGGTGAGCTATATAGTAAATACCAATATTGTGCAAGCAGTACTATTTCCTAGCCTCATCAGGTAGCTTCGGGGTGATTATGTTGAAGCTAAACTTGCATCCGCAGATATTGTAATGCAGGCACCCCCAACATATGGTGATGACAACCATCTATCCCATATCGCATAATATTTAGTAATGGCTTTCCTGGACACATAGACAAATCTTTCATGCGCCACTGTAGTATTCACTAAAGCAATCCATGAGTCAATATCTGGGCCATCAGGTGCCATCCACGATCGGGCTATAGAAACCTGTGCAAGAGCACACAAGTTGATAACGTAACGCCTGGAGGGGGCATCCAGCAACTCCTCATCCACCACCGCCAGCACACATACAGGGGGGGTCAGCACATCAGCAGGTATACCAGTGGAAACCATAATCTTGAGTACATCCTGCCAGAAGGTATTAACTATCCTACAGGACCAAATCATGTGCCAAAAGGTGCCTCCATCTAGAGTACACTTGGGGCATTTAGAATCCACTCTTCCTCCGAATCTCATTAACCTCTCAGGAGTAATATAGACTCTATGTAAAACAAACAGATGCACCTGTTGGTAACGGACCGCTGTGGTCGCCAGTCTAGAGGCACCCAGTGCATTCTCCCAGGTATCATTAGATATGGGCCCCAAATCACTTTCCCATCTAGATTTAAGAGAAAGAAGGGTCTCACAATGATAAGCACGTAGTAGAGCCGAATAAAATATGGAAATAGTGCAATTTTGAAGCTTAACAAATAGTTCCCTTACTGGTGTGTCCCGGAGCATCAGGGGAGCGTTTGTAAATTGAGTTTGACAAGCATGGCGGAGTTGTAGATATCGATAAAAATAGAAGGTAGGAATATTATAATCCTCCTGCAATTGTTGGAAAGACTTAAATACACCCATATGATACAATTGCCCAAGAGACTGCACTCCCCGGCTGCTCCAGACCTCCCTCATCTGCAACGATGTAAGCTCGTTAAAAGAATGTGCATAGGCTAGAGGCGTTTCCGGATCCCAACCCTCTCCATGGAGCAATCTATGCGTCTGTCTCCATACCATAATTGCTTGCTTGACAACGGGAAGGTTAAGTAGCGATACATTGTCACTCAACAGTAGTTGTAATGGGGTGCAGTTCCGATCGGTTATATAGAGAATTCGGGAGATCAATTCATCTCTACCAGGATCATGTAACCACTTACTAATATGTACCATTTGTGCCGCTAGATAATATAATCTGAATTTAGGGAGGCTCAGGCCCCCAGAGTCACGTGGGCGCGTGAGGGTGTCTAATTTTATTCTGACCCGGCGTTTAGACCATACGATAGAGGACAGAAGACTATCTATTCTCCTAAAGGTTTTTAATGGGAGATAAACAGGGGAGTGCTGTAGCGCATACAGCAACTTAGGCAGGGCCACCATTTTCACTAAATTAATTCTACCCGTTATAGTTAGAGGTAGAGTCCCCCACACCGCAATACGGGAGTGCAAATAATCCATGTGAGGTTTTATGTTTAGGGAATAGTATTGAGAAGGATTATTTGTGACCCAGATTCCTAAGTACTTGAATGAGTCCACCCAGCGAAGAGGTAAGGCCACGAGCGGAGCCCCAGGACAAGCACCCCGAAAGGGCAATATGCAGGACTTATCCCAATTTATGGACAAGCCAGAATACGCGCCATAGGTGTCTATAATACGCAACACGTGCGGCATGGTACTGCAGTAGTCTGATATAAACAGCAGAATATCATCCGCGTATAGAGCAATCTTGTCCGTGGTGGGGCCCACCCGAAACCCCCCCCACCCGCAAGTCAGAACGCAGCAAGCACGCCAAGGGCTCCACTGCTAGAGCAAAAAGGATAGGGGATAGCGGGCAGCCCTGTCTTGTACCCCTAGCCAGAGGGAATGCAGAGGAAATGAATCCATTTATCGAGACCCTGGCTGATGGTGCGGAGTAAAGTAACTTGACCCACCGTATAAAGCGTGGTCCAATACCGAAGCGGGCCATAGACCCCCACAAGAACGCCCACTCCACTGAATCAAAAGCTTTAGCAGCGTCGAGAGACACTACAACAGAAGTGTCGGCGTCCCCGCGAGGGCCCTGTAAGTGCGTGAACAAGCGCCTAAGGTTAGTTAGAGTGGACCGCCCCGGCACGAAACCAGTCTGATCTGTGTGTATAATTTGGGTAACAACGGAGTTGAGTCTAAGTGCCAGGATCTTTGCTAACACCTTGATATCAGTTGTAAGTAGCGAGATAGGTCTATATGAATCTACCCGCTCTGGGTTCTTATCCGGTTTCAATAGCACTATTATCAAAGCCTCAGTCATGGAATCTGGCAGCGACCCCAACTCCAACAAGTCATTGAACAGAGCAAGTAATCTAGGGCCATAAAAGTCAATATGCTTCTTATATAGCTCAATAGGAATTCCATCTAGCCCTGGTGCCTTGCCTCCAGGAAATGATTTGATGGCTGTTTCAATCTCCGTCAATGACAAAGGGGAGTCCAGGAATTCAACCGCCACATTAGAGAGCGAGGGCAATGGTAAACCAACAAGATAATCATTTATTTCCGTTGAATCAGCCGATAGTCTCGTACTATACAGACTTTTATAATAAGCAACAAATTGGTCCGCTATTTCCGGGGTTTTTACATAAGTTACACCATCATCCCCGCCTATCGCAAGGACAGTATTAGAGAATTTATCTGCCGCCGCTAAATGTGCTAGATAAGTACCAGGTCTATCGCCTGTAGCATAATAAGAGTGTTGGGCATACAGCAAACGGTATTTGGCTTTATCAGATAGACAGCTCCTCCATTTGGACTGCGCAAGCAACCATGCGTCCTTGGAGGCAACCAATCCATCTTGCAAATATTGGATTTCTAGGGACCTACAGGAAGCCTCAAGTTCCACTTCTTGGCGTTTGTAGCCATTTTTTAAAGTAGCAACCCGTCTAATTAGGGAACCACGTATAAATGCTTTAAATGCGTCCCAGAGGATTGCTGGTCCAGCAGTACCCCCATTCAGCTCCAAGAACTCCCGCCAAGCAAGCTCAAGCTCCGCTCCAGTGCCCATCTGTGAAAGCCAGAATGAGTTAAATTTCCAAAACGACTGTCCCCGGGTACCCCCAGTATCCAGATTCAACAGTACTGGTGAGTGGTCAGAGATACCTCTAGTTGCATACTGGATATCAACAATCTTGGGAACTAAACAGGGGGAGACCAGGGCCATATCAATCCTAGAAAAGGAGGAGTAAGTAGGGGAGAAGCAGGAGAACTGTCGAGCAGCTGGATGCCGCACCCTCCAGACGTCCACCAAACCCATACCCTCCACTAACAGAGCAAAGTTACCCGAACGTGGGCGAGGCACAGTAGCATTGGTGCTGAATCTATCCACTCTAAGATCCATGACATTATTAAAGTCCCCAGTGCAGACAGTGGGAATATTGGGGTAAAGGGACATAAAATCAGCAGCCTTGCGTAGAACCTCCGGGGAGTACGGTGGAGGTATGTAAATAGCTAACAATAATAAAGACATGGAGTTTATTTGACATTTAAGAAAAATATATCGTCCCCATTGATCTACCTGGGCCTGGTCCAAAACAAACGGGACAGATCTGCGGATCAGAATGGAGACGCCTCTGGAATGGGAGGTATGAGTGGAGTGGTATAGCCACCCAATCCATGGCTTTTTAAGAGATAGAACTTTGGCTCCCTCCAGGTGCGTCTCCATAAGACAAACAACATCTGCGGAATACTGCCTAATCTGCCGAAGCACCAGGGCCCTTTTAATTTTGTCATTAAGGCCCCGCACATTCCAGGATAAAATTTTTAGACTAAGTGATGCCATAATACATAATAGCACCAAGTGCTAGATGTGTCCACAACATTGAAGGTATTTGAAAGAGACAGAAAAGTAACCGCCTGCGAAAAATTTCTCTAAACATGTCGCCACAGCAATGCTTATAAAACAACCACCCATTAAATCCTCCCTTCCCCCCCATACAACCCCCCACCCTGTATACCGGCCCGAACTGTGGCATACCTAATCCCAAAAAACCCTCCCAACAACTAAACGACTAGTAAAGAGGACAAAAAATACAGCGGTCGCAAGCAGGCATTGCTCCCCCGCCATAACCTAACCCCCCCCCAGGGCCAAATAAGCACCCGACCCCCGAACATGCAGGGACCCGATATCAAGTGCAACATTCAGTATATTACCAATAAAGGCTGTATCGATGACCTAGTAGGAAAAAATCAACAAACATTAATGCAATAGCTGTATACACAAATACTTAATGACATAAATTGCAGTCCAGCCAGCGGGCAGCTGCGACATTCAGTCATTTGCCAGAGCGCGCCCTGCCGGGAACTGCCGGTCAAGCCACGTCGCCGCCTCCCGCGGGGTCAAAAAAATTTTAGTCTCTCCTCCTGCGACCACCCGCAACTTTGAGGGAAAGAGCATAGCATAAGGGAGATTGAGCTCCCGGAGACGTCTCTTAATTGGAAGGAACTGGGCTCTCTCCTTCTGGACATCAACCGCAAAATCAGGAAACACAGAGATCCGGGTACCATTCCACTTAAGTGGGCCTTTGGTGCGTGCCAGGGTGAGTACCTTGTCCCGATCCTTGAAGTGGAGGAATTTAGCTATAAATGTACGGGGAGGAGCCCCCGGCGGTAATGGCCGCATAGGGATTCTATGTGCTCGTTCCACCGCGTAGTGTGATGTAAAAGCATCCGTCCCAAAGAAATCTGTAAGCCACTTCTCCAAAAACTGCTCAGGTGCATCACCCTCCTCCTTTTCCGGCAAGCCTACAAACCGAATGTTATTCCATCTCAGACGCCCCTCCATATCGGTCAATTTTTTCTGCACCTCCGACATCTGGGATTCAAGGGCAGTGGTGCGTCGGCCAAGCGGGGCCACAGTGTCCTCGACAGTAGAAATGCGGGTTTCCGCCTCCCCCACTCTCTCTCTAACTCGTTGTAGATCCTGATGAATTAAGGAAAGATCTGATTGCACCTGAGTGATCTTTTCGGCCAGCCTGCCTTCGCTGGCATTAACTGCGTCCAGTACCCTTTGGATAGCATCCTCTGAGGCCTCTGGAGGGCCGGAGCCCGCACTTGTAGCCGGGGAGGGGGGAGAGGATCCATCCTGCGACCCCCCCATTCTCTTATTTTGCGCAGGAGGATTTCTGGCGTATTTTTCAAGCTTGGCCGCAGCCTGAAAAGTCTTCCCCATAGTATTCGTTATAGTCACCCCTACAGGGAGTTGCAGCACTATATGAGAGAGTTATGGTAAACCAAGCAGGCAAGCCTCCAGTCAGTGCTACATCAACAAATCAGGAATCACACAGTGGTAGACCAGCAGCCTCCAGCTGGATATATATAATGAAAAGAGAAAAAGTCACAGTAATATATTTCTGTCAGGGAATAAGCAGCAGAGGGGGCCGAGATCCAGGAGCACTGAGCAGTTATAAGGACAATGGGTGGGAGCCTAATTCCTCATCTCCCAAGCCCCACACTGGAATGTCATATATTAGCCCCAGCAGGGGTTCTCAGATACTGCAGCCGGAAGCTTATGATACAGTTCGTTTTTTTTTTAATTTATTTTTTATTTCCCCCCACAGTGAACTATCCTGTGGAGCAGGAGAGCAGTGACAGCAGCAGCACGGCCCAGAGTGTGTCAGGCAAGGACGAGTGGGGGAGCGGACTGCAGCAGACTCTGTGCGCGTCTCCCAGCCGCCGACCGGAAGTAGCAGGGCCAGCCGCGGCCGGAGCAGGGGAGACCGCACTTACGGCAGCGGACTCAGGCGGCAACAAGGAGGAGAGCAGGGAGCGCTTACCGCCGTAGATCTCTCCCCGGGAGGCCCGACAGGCAGTGCAGATATAGCGCGCCGATCCCCGCCACCACGGACACCGCGTCCCACGTGGCGCGATAGCAGCCAGGTCGGAGTCGTCCCGCTGGCCAGGCACACGGGCAGGACAACGGAGCAGGCCAGAAACTCTCCTATGGGTGCACCAGACGATAAGGCAGGTCCAGGGCACCTCTTAACCCCGGGGGGGAGACTTCAGGATGGTTTTGAGGATAATCAGGCAGGAGAGCTCAGCACAGTACGTGCTACTCCATGCCCAGCATAGCCACGCCCCCACCCATTTATGTTTTTAGTGGATACTCCACAGCTGATAGGATGTTTTAAAAGTAAGGGGTCTATTCATGAAGCAGTGAAAAGTGTGGAGAAGTGAGCCAGTGGAGAGGTTGCCCATGGCAACCAATCAGCATTGAAGTAACATTTATAATTTAAATACTGTACAATTGTTTGGAGCAGCTGATTGGTGGCCACGGGCAACTTCTCCACAGGCTCGCTTATCCACTCTTTTCACTGCTTCATGAATAGACCCCTAATTGTATTGCATATTTCTATGTTTGAATGACCACTTTCATGCACTAGTTGTATGATGCTGTGAGCTGTAGTCACTGTATTCCTCCAACTCATCTGTGGGAATACATACGGGAGACTGGCAGACAGGATGCCGACGGTCTCTATACCGACGGCGGCATCCTGGCACGAGTCCCCTCACAGGCTCACTGTGCCAGCATTTCTCCCGCTGTCGGGATTCCGTCATCTGTATCCTGAACGCCAGGATCCAGACAGGTGGTATATTAACCGCATACCCATCTCATCTGTGATGTCCTCTGCTTTGCAGCCAGTCAGAGTATATGGAAGACTGAGCTGATGTTAGTGTGAGCACTGCATGTTACAGGGTAGTATTATGACCAGAATAGGGGCAAGCACAAAACCTTGTGCACTGATGTAGGAATAATGTGGTGTCAGACACTTCTTTTATATGCCACTAGGTTCATGCATCCAACTTGTGTGGATTAGATGCCAGACCATCAGCTGGACTTGAAATGAGTGCGTTATCTGTTAAATGATAATGATTGTGGGTAGTAATAATTCTTTATTAAAAAGAACAGTGTTCCATAATTTAACACCAGATACTCCTGCTGTGCCATAACTTTACCAACACTGATTTCGTGTCTCACTGCTCGTCCAGTTTTCATAATTAATCGGCAGAAGCATTCAGTCTGTCTATCTATATAAGTGCAGTTACATCAGTATCATGCTCCTTGTCACCTAGAACTTCTCTCTCATTTTCTCATACTGTGTAAACCTTCAGTTCTTCTCTTTTGCTGCTTGGAATTGGGATTAACTTTAGACGCTGGTGAGGCTGCCTGTCTCTCAAATGCGTGTATCTTACTCCTGTCTGGGGCTGGTAAGACAAGCAGTCTCTATGTGACTGCCTATAATTATGACCATCCCACAGACACACCTTTCTCTGCTATTCTAGTTTTTCATGTGAATCTAGACACATCTTATATACTGGTTACATCCCATTTAAGAAAACTGCATCATAAAATAGATTTAATGTGTTAAGGAAACATGAGTATTCTGTCTGACTACTGCTTAGGCAGCCCAGGTCTTGAAGGGTATTTACTTTCAGTGTCCTGTTCTCTCTTTGTGTAAGTTTATGTGTTGGTTTGCTCGTTAGCAGGTAGGTAACCCATGTGTGCATTGTATTTATGGATTACAATGCCTTATTTAGGGTAATAGTTGGGGTAACTATGGTTATTTACAGACATAGGGGTCTATTCATGAAGCAGTGAAAAGTATGGAGAAGTGAGCCAGTGGAGAAGTTGACCATGGCAACCAATCAGCATTGTACGGAGCACGGAGCAGCTGATTGGTAGCCATGGGCAACTTCTCCACAGGCTCACTTCTCCACTCTTTTCACTGCTTCATGAATAGACCCCAATGTAACTATAGCCCTGGTTGATAGAAGCTGTATGGATTGTTAGAAGCAGGAAAAATGTTTAGGCGCCCGCCATTATGTTGCCTCTTCTCCACTTGTACAACGCTGTGGAATATAATACGTTTGTAGTGGACAGTAGACTTCCTGAGAAGTGGATTTTCTTGTCATTATTTAAATTATTAATGGTCTAGTTTTCACTTATTTTATTTCCCAATGGACCACAATTCAGGAAACATTAAATCGTATTTATTGTGTTCTGAATTACTTTTATGTGTTCTTCCAGGTAAAGCAAACAAAGTGGCCAAAGACGCTGCTAATCGCTGGACTGGTAAGCATTTGCTCACCATGGGGAGATGTATCAAACCTTCTAAAGAGTTGTACATAGCAGTCAATCAGAATCTAACTATCAATTAAGTGCATTCTATAAAATGATAGCTAGATACTGATTGGTTTTTGTGGGCAACTTTTCCACCTAATGTCTATTCAAACAGACACCCTAAGTTTTACTTTTTTTCTTGTTGAAGCTGCAGGTTTGTGTGTCTGTGTATTTAATGTTTTACATTCTTCCTTCCTTAATTGCCTTCTGACTTTTTACTACACTGCATATAATATATACTAGTGTTTGTCCTCGGCTTCACTCACGTGGATGTCTGTTATTGCGCAGCAGCACTAATTTTACAAAGGGCTAATCGCCTTAGTCTAGCTTGCTTAGCTTTGGTGGAAATCTTGGACAGATTCAATATCTTACGAGATGGCTTTATTGTACCATAAATAGTACACCAATAACCAGTAATCCAAAGTTTTATATTTTATTTTTAATCTAAACAACAAAATCCAATTCAAGGGGCAATCAACATCACAGTCTAGTATAAGTTCACTTTAGTCAAACAAATATTATCTTATAGATCAAAAATCCATTGCTACTTAACCTAACACGAAAAGATTGCAAGTAAAATGACCAGCCACTGATGTACAGTTGTGCTCATAAGTTTACATACCCTAGCAGAATTTGTGATTTTCTGGCCATTTGTCAGAGAAACTTTTCTTTCACTCATGGTTAGTGGTTGGGTGAAGGCATTTATTGTCAAACAACTGTGTTTACAGTTTTTAAATCATAATGACAACAGAAACTACCAAAATGACCCTGATCAAAAGTTTACATACCCTTGAGATTTTGGCCTTATAACATGCACACAAGTTGACACAAATGGGTTTGAATGGCTAATGGGTAACCATCCTCACCTGTGATCTGTTTGCTTGTAATCAGTGTGTGTGTATAAAAGGTCAGTGAGTTTCTGGACTCCTGAAAGACCCTTGCATCTTTCATCCAGTGTTGCACTGACGTGTCTGGATTCTGAGTCATGGGGAAAGCAAAATAATTGTCAAAGGATCTGCGGGAAAAGGTAATTGAACTGTATAAAACAAGAAAGGTATATAAAATCAGCCGTGTTCAAACTCTAATTAAAAAGTGGAAAATGAGGGATTCTGTGGAAACCAAATCACGGTCAGGTAGACCAACAAAAATTTCAGCCACAATTGCCAGGAAAATTGTTTGTGATGCAAAGAAAAATCCACAAATAACTTCAGCTGAAATACAGGACTCTCTGAAAAAAAGTGGTGTGGTTGTTTCAAGATGCACAATAAGGAGGCATTTGAAGAAAAATGGGCTGCATGGTCGAGTTGCCAGCAGAAAGCCATTACTACACAAATGCCACAAAGCATCCCACTTACAATACTCCAAACAGCACAGAGACAAGCCTCAAAACTTCTGGAACAAAGTCATATGGAGTGATGAGACCAAAATTGAACTTTTTGGCCACAACCATAAACATTACATTTGGAGAGGAGTCAACAAGGCCTATGATGAAAGGTACACCATTCCTACTGTGAAGCACGGAGGTGGGTCGCTGATGTTTTGGGGATATGTGAGCTACAAAGGCACTGGAAACTTGGCCAAAATTGATGGCAAGATGAATGCAGCATGTTATCAGAAAATACTGGAGGAAAATTTGCACTCATCAGCCCGGAAGCTGCGCATGTGACGTACTTGGACGTTCCAACATGACAATGATCCAAAACACAAGGCTAAGTCGACCTGTCATTGGCTACAGCAGAATAAAGTGAAGGTTCTGGAGTGGCCATCTCAGTCTCCTGACCTCAATATCATTGAGCCACTCTGGGGAGATCTCAAACGTGCAGTTCATGCAAGACAGCCTAAGAATTTACAGGAACTGGAGGCTTTTTGACAAGAAGAATGGGCAGCTTTACGATCTGA
Organism: Pseudophryne corroboree; assembly: GCF_028390025.1. NCBI lineage: Eukaryota > Metazoa > Chordata > Amphibia > Anura > Myobatrachidae > Pseudophryne > Pseudophryne corroboree. The sequence goes on along the minus strand of NC_086444.1, from coordinate 977,052,400 downwards.
GAAAATAAAGAGCCTCATTCACAACTACCACAAAAGACTTCAAGCTGTCATTGATGTTAAAGGGGGCAATACACGGTATTAAGAACTGGGGTATGTAAACTTTTGATCAGGGTCATTTGGGTAGTTTCTGTTGTCATTATGATTTAAAAAGAGTAAACACAGTTGTTTGACAATAAATGGCTTCATCCAACCACTAACCGTGAGTGAAAGAAAAGTTTGTGAGTTATCATTCATGTTCTCTGACAAATGGGCAGAAAATCACAAATTCTGCTAGGGTATGTAAACTTATGAGCACAACTGTATATCAACTCGCAACATGTGTAACCATAGCGTGTAGTATTTGCCTTGGTGCGCCATCTGCTGGATTGACATGTAAACTGAAACTTAATGAGTCAAGATAACCTGCCTGAATAGTTATTGAGATATATATATATATATATATATATATATATATATATGAAATCACGACAGCACTCAAAGCCTATGTATATAAAGCAAAAAATGGTGGTGCAAGGCAGCAATAAATATAAAACACTCACTTCTCCAGCGATGCAGAAAAAGTAGACAATCCAGCACTCATGTGTAGATGAAAGAAAAGCAGGATTTATTCCTTAACCAAACGGCATGGTGAAGTACAGCAAATACAGCAAACACAGCCCGACAGCTGTTCAACCGACTGGTCTTCCTCAGGGGCTAACCGCACTGTTGTCAGAACACGAAATATAAGCCTCAAATGGCTCCACAATCAACCCAGCAGCATCAGGGCATGGGCTGAGACAAGTCCGGGCATGTCTAGTGCATCCCCTGCTGTCTTCTCCACCCTCAAAACAACCTACTGCAAAGCAATGCCCATTTGTTACGGCAATCAATATGAATAAGAATATATGTGCAAAAAGAATCCAAACTGCCCTATTGGGGAGAAAACCCACAGAATGCACAATGTCCGCTGCCTTGTGGTATTAAGTGAGTGATGTACAGCACCTAGTATTCCCAGATCGTCACCGATACTGGTACTGACGGGGCCCAACACTGCTTAGTTTCCAAGATCAGCCAGAATTGGACGTTTGCCAGTGTGGTATGGTTGTAAATATCACTAGACCAACATATGTTGTCTACTGGGGAATCCCACATAGGCAGCTGGAATCTGATACTGCTAAATACAACACCAAAGATGGACAATAAGCTGCACATAGTGAGCAAGAGAGGGTCTGCATGGTGGATGTTGAAAGCGAGGGTGATAGGAAAGGTGTCACTTCTAGTGAAGTGGGGACCTGTCAGGATCCTATCGTTACTCAATTTTTTGATGTGCACCTGCCCCGTGGAGTTTACATGTTCTTTCCTCGGTTAATAATTGACTTTTCAGTATTTTTTTCTTGTTACCAGTATCTTTTTTGCACATATACAGCTTTGTGGTGTGTGATCAAGCACACCTGTGCTAGTCTGAGCAAACAAATATCTATCATTATAGTTTTTCTTTTTTTCAATGTCTACTAGTAAGGAAATTACATCTGTGCTACAGTTTAATGATGCTGATGCAGAACGCATTCTCTTTGATGACACTGACTCACTGGCCTTTCACACTGACAGTCCGGAGGAGTTTAGCAGTGATCTACTAAGAGTAAAGAAACGGGAAGTTGAACTTCAACTCCATGGACTTACCTTATCGCAATATTATAAAGAGCAATTTATTCCCAGGGGGTTCAGGTTGCGTAACCAACCCACACTGGGAAGACATAGCAATGATTTCTGCGCCAGATGGTGCAACATACTGAATAAGTGTTCATTTGACTTAATGCTGCTGGTGATTGAACAGGCAGGCATTGATTTGAATGATATCAGGAAGGACATCTCCGAATTAGAAGCATCAGACGTATTTAAGTTAATCCAAACCCCAGACAGTGAGCTTCTGTCCAAGTTGAACAAGGACATAGATAAATTTAAAGGTGATTTGCTGAAGTTCAAAAAGAACAAGTACAAACAGGTCAAATTGGACTACAAGGATAACAGGGTATATCCTTGATATTCGCGTAGTGAACCCCGAAGATATAAACCACAGTTCCAACGTGGCAGAAGACCTATACAACCCTTTACAGACATTGAAAGCCAGTCCCAAACTTCGGCAAGTGACTCAGACGCTCCATCTACCTCTGGCCAAAACTTTACATCTTTACCGAGGTCCTCCAGGAATAGAAGACTGCCAAAAAACCCGCTGTACCCACCCGTCGAGGTGGGAGAAAAAGAAAGGAAAGGACAACAAAAACACAATTAGAAATGGTAGTCTTCAATCTGTCCCAGCATTCCCTAACACCTGACGAACTGTCCATTCTGAACAAAGGCCTATCCTTTGTTCCCACAGTAACACAGGATGAATTTAAATGGCATGTGGATCTTTACAAATTTGGCAGGCAACTTCGTCTTAAAGAATTTTTTGCAGGAACTAACCTCGATTCAGCATCAACATCCTCAACCAACCAGTCAAGTTTACCAAAAAAGCCAAGCCTATTTGACCCACCATCACAAAACCCTTCTTTACACACTTTTATGAGGGTTCTCAAAAGGGATACCATTCCATACATCGCCAACCAAAGAATTAACCATCACAACATCACATTGGGAGAGAAAAAAACCATTGACTCATTGCGCAATGACACCCAGTTAATCATCAGAGCTGCGGACAAAGGCGGAGGAATCGTACTTCTTGATTACGACTACTACATACGGGAGGCCAACAGCCAGCTCTCTGATACCATGTGTTATCAGAAACTCACTTACGATCCAACAGGAGTGTACAAAACAGAGATTGACTCTATTATACAAATGGGACTCAACAATGGCTATATCAATCAAAGCACAGCTGAATTTTTGACCACCACACATCCCAAAATTAAATTTTTGTTTACACTTCCAATAATACACAAATCACTAACTCAGCCTCCTGGACGACCTATTATCTCGGCCAGAGGGTCCCTGTGTCAGCCCCTTTCCCAATTGGTCGACTTTTATCTACAACCACTGGTTAGGAGAACATCCAGCTATATAGAGGACACCTCTGACTTTTTGAGGAAATTAGAAGAAGTGCAGAGTGTGACAGAGGATACCTTGCTTGTCACTTTGGACGTTTCCAGTCTCTACACCAACATCCCCCATAATACAGGGTATTGAATCATGCAGAGATCTTCTCAACAACAGCGATGCATATTTTGGACCGCCAGTCTCCTTTCTTATGTTACTCATTGACGTCATCCTCAACAAAAATTATTTTCTTTTTGAAAATTGGCTCTACTTGCAGAAACAAGGGACCGCCATGGGTTCCAACATGGCACCCTCTTATGCCAACATTTTTATGGCAGCATATGAGCAGGTGCACATCATTGGTAATTCGCGTTTTTGTCACTTTTTAGCATTTTATGTATGATACATCGATGATTTATTTTTTATTTGGCAAGGCAGTGAAGAACATCTTTTGGAATTCATCAATGAACTCAACGCCCTCCCTGGAACCATCAGATTCAGTTTGACCTTCAGTAAAACACAAATTAATTTTTTGGATGTGACCATCAAAAAGGAGAATAATACATTGCTAACTTCAATCTACAGTAAGGACTCTGATCGTAACACTCTTTTATTGCACTCCAGTTTTCATCCAGCGCCTTTGAAAAAGGGCTTGCCTTTCTCTCAACTGCTGAGGGTGATACGCATCACCTCTAATCCAAAGGAATTACCAGGATCTTTGGAATCTATGTGCCAGAGATTCTTGGACAGAGGATACTCCAAGAATTAAATCAATCATGCTTTATCGCGGATTGAGAAACTTAACAGAACTGAACTTCTACATGTGAAAACTGATCCTACCAATAAAGATCGGGATAGGCTCAATTTTTCCAGTATGTTCACCACGGAACTTTATACGTAACCGCATCAGGGAACATTGGCATTTGATCTCCAGTGATTCGACATTGAAAAAAGACTTATCTCTGATACCAAGATTTGCTTATAGACGAGGACCGAATCTCAAGGACCTTTTGGTCAAGACAGACTTTTCACAGCGGAAACCTAGACAGATGTCCAATTGGCTTACCACCAAACCGGGAGTATTTAAGTGTACAGGATGTTCGAATTGCTCTTTTCTGATAATAGGCAATCGCTTCAAAAATCCCACTGATGGGAGGGAATATACCATCAAATATAGGCTGGACTGTAACAGCAGATTTGTTTTTTACATTTTGAGATGCCCACGCAACCGTCTGTATGTCGGCAAGACTAGTAGAATGATGAAAGAACGGCTCAGCCAACACCGCTCATCTATCAAGAAATGCTTAATTGCCACAGACACCTCAAAAGACTTTACTAACTTACCGGTCGCAAGACACTTCAAGGATGCACATCATACTGTTAACCAGCTCAAATGTTGTATCATTGATCACATACCGCCCCTACAACGTTTGGGTGATCGGGACAGAATTTTGCTACAACGAGAACTACAATGGATACACAGACTTAATTGCCTTACTCCGATTGGCCTCAATGAAGATTTTCGTTAAGGTTGTTTCCTGTGACATATTATAATGACTTTTTGTTGGACTCTGCATTCCGCTGTTTGGTTTAATTTTCTTAGACACCGCCGTGTGTCCTGTCATTGATGTTCTTTGCATGCTATGTGCTGTCAGACACCGCCGTGTGTCTTTATATATCTAGAGACTCGATCCTGACAGGTCCCCACTTCACTAGCAGTGACACCTTTCCTTTCACCCTCGCTTTCAACATCCACCATGCAGACCCTCTCTTGCTCACTATGTGCAGCTTATTGTCCATATTTGGTGTTGTATTTAGCAGTATCAGATTCCAGCTGCCTATGTGGGATTCCCCAGTAGACAACATATGTTGGTCTAGTGATATTAACAGCCATACCACACTGGCAAACGTCCAATTCCGGCTGATCTTGGAAACTAAGCAGTGTTGGACCCCGTCAGTACCAGTATCGGTGACGATCTGGGAATACTAGGTGCTGTACATCACTCACTTAATACCACAAGGCAGCGGACATTCTGTGGGTTTTCTCCCCAATAGGGCAGTTTGGATTCTTTTTGCACATATATTCTTATTTATATAGATTGCCGTAACAAGTGGGCATTGCTTTGCAGTAGGTTGTTTTGAGGGTTGTCCTTGTGTCACCTGCTATTATTTCTATTAGACCTGTCATTCCTTCCTGCTTTTTGCACCCTGCACTTTCTAGCCAGTACTTTCAGGGAACCCTGTTCTGCTGAGCTTTAGCACTATTCCTTTTACTTTTTTAAACACATCACTTCATTTCATTCACTTCTGTTTTGATATACAGCGTCCTTGCAATTCCCCTCACTATCAGCATGCCATTTACTAGTCAGGCTGCTGAGACCACTCCCCGCACGTTTTGCTGCGCTCCGGAGCCGTTGCTATGCATGATACCGGGTTTGTTTAGCTTAGTTACCAGTGTCATGGAGTGGGAGGAGACAGCAGGGGATGCACTAGACATGCTCGGACTTGTCTCAGCCCATGCCCTGATGCTGCTGGGTTGATTGTGGAGCCATTTGAGGCTTATATTTCGTGTTCTGACAACAGTGCGGTTAGCCCCTGAGAAAGACCAGTCGGTTGAAACAGCTGTCGGGCTGTGTTTGCTGTATTTGCTGTACTTCACCATGCCGTTTGGTTAAGGAATAAATCCTGCTTTTCTTTCATCTACACGTGAGTGCTGGCTTGTCTACTTTTTCTGGCTTGTCTACTTTTTCTGCATCACTGGAGAAGTGTGTTTATATATATATATATATATATATATATATATATGCACACACAGTGTGTGTGTGTGTGTGTGTGTGTGTGTGTGTGTGTGTGTGTGTGTGTGTGTATATATATAAAATCTGATTTTTATGTGAAATAAATCTGTTTATTTATACTGTATATGCATACATATATAACTCTTTGCGTCCAGTGTGCAATATAAATTAGGCAGCCCTAAGAAGAGCTTTTTTTGAAGAAAAAAGTGAAGACTACAAGGGCAGCAGCGGTGGTAAATGTCAGAAGACATTCACTGCTGCAGCTCCAGCTCTCCCCAGCGGCGCTGTACACTCCCGAGCCCTGGTTGCCGGGTAACTACAGCAGGAGGCTCCGGTTTTCTTCACGTCAGGCACACACAACGGGGGCTCTCCGGGATCGCGTGGCCGCGCTTCGGGAGGTGGTGAGAGACCCGTTTTTTATCGCGATCCGCCAGAGTCAGTGGGAGGTGGGACGCGCGCGCTGGCTGTGGACACTGTGGCAGTACAGGCGATCCCACTAGATCACCAGGGCATGGATGCCGTTCAGGTTTTCTCTCTAAACCATTTTCAGTAGCCCACAGTACCCGGTGGTTTTGCCAGCAGGGGGATAAGGCTTAGACCTTGAGCCCCAGCCCCAGGGCGCCATTTCCCGCAAATGTTCCCGCCCTGGAGCTGCATATCTGTCTCTCCCTCACTCCCTGTCAGTGTCTGGGCGCCATTATCTCTCAGCTTCACTGTTCCTGGGACTGCTTGGGCAAATCCTCCTGTGTAAAGCCGCCTGGTTGTCAGTGCTGTGACTTTACATGACACTTAAGTATTCTACCTGCCTTTTTAGACAGTGCTAGTTAAGAAAGAGTGCATTTAGTCAGGGTTTTCTAGTACAATTACCCTGTGATATACATCCAGTTCTTACTGTGCAGTGTTATATCTATTGACTATATAGCTATATATATATATATATATATATATAAGCTAGTCCAGTGCAGTATTATTGTTAGTAATAACCTCTGCATTGTACAAACTGTGACTATCTGTGTGTGCATTAGATAGCTGAGTGATGTCCATTTCGTGTCTTTCACTCAACTTGCTATCCCTATATTCTATAACCTGAGGGGTCTTGCTGCGTCAGGTTTTATATTGATATAAGATTATCACAAAGATATACTTTAATACGTATTTTTCTCTGTGATTTAGTCACCATATCTCTCCTTTATCTCTGCTAGTGCTGACTACACTGCGCAGGGGTTTGGGTAAGAGGTATTGTGCTGCTGCAATTGTACTGTGTTACCTGATACTGCAAGTTATATCATGTCTGCTTCTGAGGGTAACGGTTCTGGGGCTGAACACACTGCCGGTGTTGCTGAAGCCACAGATCCCTATGAGGAAAATATAACAGCTGTGGGATCTGGTTCTGGGTGGCAACGGAGGTACATAATGACCCACCGTGGGCCGCTTTTTCCACGCTTCTACATACGCTAGTTAATAAACTAACACCCCCTATAGGACCCCCAATGCCGGTACAACCGTATGTAGTCCCTGCAGCTAACCCGCCGTGGGCGGACGATTTATCTGCTCAATTGAAGAAGTTGAACCAGTCCCTGACTACTAAAAAGTCTGACCATCGCTCGCCTAAGCCCAAGGGGTCCTCTAAGCGAGCGCTTGTCTCCTCACAATCCACTGCTGTCACTGACACCTCGTCTGATGAAGACGGCACGGACACTGACCCAACAGGTTCTGACTCAGATACTGCTGATGGGGAGGGTAGTTCACATGTGGATGTTCCTGATCTTTTGGAGGCTATTAAGTTAATTCTACAGATTACGGATGATCCCGAGCCATCCGTCCCTCCTAATAAACCAGATAGGTTCAAGCGTCAGAAGGTGGTTAAACAAGTTTTACCTCACTCTGATCACCTAGTGAATATACGTCAGGAGCCCTGGGAAAACCCAGGTACGAAGTTTGTGCCTCAAAAGAAGATGCTGGCTCGCTATCCCCTCTCACCAGAGCTGTCTAAGAATTGGAAAACGCCTCCTCCAGTAGACTCACATGTGGCTAGGATGGTGGTTTCCTCAGCTCTACCTGTCACTACCGTCACGTCTCTGAAAGAGCCTACGGATAAACGTGTGGAGGGTTGTCTGAAAGCGATTTACACCCTCATGGGTGCTGCACAAAGGCCCACTATTGCAGCAACGTGGGCTGCAGAGGCTGCATGGGCCTTGGAGTTAGAAGCTGAAATCTCTTCTGACCACACTAGACAATGCTTATCATATATTGTCACAGCTTCTCGCTATATTAAAGAGGCGGCTTCTGATGCCGGTATCCTAGCAGCCAAGGCCTCTACTATGTCAGTCCTGGTTCGCCGGATATTGTGGCTGAGATCCTGGTCTGTGGATCTGGACTCTAGAAAAACCCTGGAGGTACTCCCTTTCAAGGGAGATATTCTGTTTGGGGAGAACTTAAATAAGATAGTGGCTGACTTGGCTACTGCCAAAACTGCCTGTCTGCTAAGTACCGCTCCTTCTGTGTCGAAGGCTAAAGGTACTTCCTTTCGTCCCTTTCGTCCTTCAGGTAAAGCAAAAGGTCAGGCGTACAACAAGCAGGCCCGCACTTCCAAACCTGGTAAGCCAAAGACAAAAAGTGCCAAGGCCGATTAAGCCTGCCGCATGACGGGGCGGGCCTCCCCCTGGGGGATCCCAGGGTGGGGGGCCGGCTTCTAGGGTATACCCAGGAAGGGTTGAAGACCACTTCAGATGCCTGGGTACGGGAAGTCGTGACTCGAGGTTATGCCATAGCCTTCAAAAACCGACCCCCTCATCGATTTTGCCAGACAGACGTCCCGTTGGACCAGACAAAGGCAAACACTCTGCATTTGGTGGTACAGACCCTCCTGGATACAGGAGTCGTAGTACAGGTGCCTCTTCCGCAGAGGGGCCGGGGGTACTATTCTCCGCTGTTTCTAGTCCCGAAACCGAATGGGTCCTCCCAGCCCATTCTCAACCTCAAGGTATTAAACAGGTTTGTGAAGGTTTCCAAGTTCCGTATGGAAACCCTTCGCTCTATAGTTCTGGCCTTGGAACCTGGGGACTACATGGTCTCCCTGGACATACAGGATGCTTACCTGCATATTCCTATAGCAGCGTCACATCAGCAATACCTGAGGTTTGCTATTGGCAACCTCCATTACCAGTTTCTGGCGTTACCTTTTGGTTTAACAACGGCTCCACGAGTCTTCACAAAAGTTATGGCGTTGATGACGGTGGTACTCTGCCGTCAAGGGGTCAGGATACTGCCGTATCTGGACGACTTGTTAATCCTGGCAAATTCCCCAGAACTTCTCCTACGTTATCTAGATATGAAGGTCCGGTTTCTACAAGCCCACGGGTGGCTCATCAACTGGAAGAAATCCTCCCTGATCCCTGCTCAGAGCATGGTGCATCTGGGAGCGCTATTGGACACTCACAACCAGAGGTTGTTCTTGTGTCAGGAGAAAGTCCTAAAGCTTCAGGACAGGATTCGTTGCTTCCTTTCTCGTCCGCAAGTGTCAATTCATTCGGCGATGCAGGTGCTGGGCCTCATGGTATCAGCATTCGACATGGTGGTGTATGCTCAATTCCATTCTCGTCCCCTCCAGAGGCTGATTCTAGCCAAGTGGGACGGCCTGCCTCACCGGATTAGGTCTCAAATGATCTCATTGACTCCGGAGGTCCGTCTGTCGCTGCTCTGGTGGCTGCGGGACCAACAATTGTGCAGGGGCCGTCCCTTCTGGATATCCAACTGGGTCCTGTTGACGACACATGCCAGTCTAAGAGGTTGGGGCGCGGTGCTGGATCAACACTCCCTTCAGGGTCGGTGGACCAAGGAGGAGTCCCTCCTCTCAATCAACATTCTGGAATTGCGGGCGGTCTTCAATGCATTGAACCTAGCCCAGCATTTAATTCAGAACCATCCTGTTCAAGTGCAGTCGGACAACGCCACCACAGTGGCTTACATAAATCATCAAGGCGGCACTCGAAGCCGTCTGGCAATGAAGGAAGTCTTACGGATTCTACATTGGGCGGAACGCCATCTACCGGCCATATCGGCAATCTTCATTCCGGGAGTCCTGAATTGGGAAGCGGACTTTCTCAGTCGTCAGGACGTACATGCCGGCGAATGGGGCCTCCATCCAGAAGTGTTTCAACTCCTAGTGGAAAAGTGGGGCCTTCCAGACGTAGATCTGATGACGTCTCTACACAATCACAAGGTTCCGGTCTTCGGAGCAAGGACAAGGGATCCTCCAGCAGCATTCGTGGATGCGCTGGCGGTGCCGTGGAGGTTTCGGCTGCCGTACGTGTTCCCTCCGGTGTCACTCCTGCCCAGGGTAATTCGGAAGTTCAAGCAAGAAAATGGGATTCTGCTTCTCATAGCTCCAGCGTGGCCCAGACGGCACTGGTTCTCAGACCTGCAGGGCCTATCGTCAGAGCGTCCAATTCTACTTCCACAACGCCCAGACCTCCTCGTTCAGGGCCCCTGTGTTTACCAAGACCTAGCCGGCTGTCTTTGACGGCGTGGCTCTTGAAGCTTCCGTCTTAAGGGCTAAAGGGTTTTCTGAGGTGGTCATTCAAACTATGTTGCGGGCCCAGAAACCGGCTTCGGCTCGGATTTACTATAGGGTCTGGCATTCTTACTTTGTTTGGTGCGCATCTAACGATTATGACGCTTCCAAGTTTAGTATAGCCAAGTTGTTGGCTTTTCTTCAGCAGGGCCTGGACTTAGGCCTACGTCTGGCCTCCCTCAAGGTTCATATTTCTGCCTTGTCTATGTGGTTTCAGAGAAAAATTGCAACCTTACCTGATGTGCATACCTTTACTCAGGGTGTGTTGCGTATCCAACCTCCCTATGTCCCGCCTGTGGCTCCTTGGGACTTGTCGGTGGTTGTGGAGGCGTTACAAGAGTCTCCGTTTGAACCTCTTGGTTCAGCTGATCTTAAGTGGCTTTCCCTTAAGGTGGTGTTTCTGCTGGCTATTGCTTCAGCTAGAAGAGTGTCAGATTTGGGTGCCTTGTCCTGTAGTTCCCCATATCTGATATTTCACCGTGACCGGGTGGTTCTTAGGACTCGTCCCGGATATTTACCTAAGGTGGTTTCCTCGTTCCACCTTAACCAGGAGATTGTGGTTCCGACATTTGTTTCTCTTGATCTGTCTCGCAAAGAGAAGTCTTTGGATGTGGTACGGGCTTTCCGTATCTATGTGAAGAGAACTGCTTCCATTCGGAAATCTGATTCTCTCTTTGTACTGTTTGGATTTCACAAACGGGGCTGGCCTGCTCACAAACAGACTTTGGCCAGATGGATTAGAATGGTGATTGCACATGCTTATGTGAGGGCTGGTCTATCGGCTCCTGCTCACATTACGGCCCATTCTACTCGGTCTGTTGGACCTTCTTGGGCGGCCCGCCGTGGTGCGAACCTTGAACAATTGTGCAAGGCGGCTACGTGGTCCTCAGTGAACACGTTCATAAGGTTCTATGCCTTCGATACTGCTGCTTCCCAGGATGCTTCCTTTGGACACCGGGTTCTTGTGCCCGCTACAGTGCGTCCCCTCCCATAAGGAACTGCTTTAGGACATCCCCAATGTCTATCCTTGTGGAGCCCAGTGTACGCTGCAGCAGAAAACGAGATTTGTGGTAAGAACTTACCTTTGTTAAATCTCTTTCTGCGAGGTACACTGGGCTCCACAAGGCGCCCACCCTGACGCACTTAGCTTCTTTGGGTTGGTATGGCATTAGCCGCTGACACTTCTCCTGTCGTGAGAGTGTGGTGTATGTGGCTACTAACCGTTGTCGTCTCTTTTCCTGCTACTGCATTGGGCTGGTTAACTAAAAACTGAGCTCCTGTGCAGGGAGGCGGGGTTATAGAGGAGGTGGCGCCTGCATTCTGGGAACAGTCAAAGCTTTGAGTCTGTTGGTGCCTCGGATCAAGATCCTACTCTACACCCCAATGTCTATCCTTGTGGAGCCCAGTGTACCTCGCAGAAAGAGATTTAACAAAGGTAAGTTCTTACCATAAAACTCGTTTTCTCTGGCTCGGTCCACAGGATTATCCACAGGATAACATTGGGATATGCCGGAGCGACAGCGGAAATGGCACCAATACGGTCACGAGCTTTCTGGCCTCCCAGGATGCATCGGGGCTTCACCATATAATCCCGCCCACTGACTCAGTCAAATCAGTTTTTTGTTTGGTGCGGCAGGAGCCAGACCATGGTCACAGGGCTGCTGTTAATAAAGCAGCCTCGAGCTTTTATTATGTTATTTTTATAGACTTACTATGTTTTTTGAGCGACTTTTCTTAACAGCGTCTTAAACGCATAGGGGAAAGAGCCGCTCCAACAACTCCCCACCGGGTCGCAATTTCGCGGTACAGTGCTGTCTCGACGGGCGTCTGTGTCGGATGTTCTAGCAGGTCCAGCAGACGTAACCAAGCTGTGGCCGGAGCATGGGGGGAAGGTAAGTCTATGGATTTCCTCGTACTAGGGGGTCCGGACACAGCTACACTGTATTGGTGGAGACTACAAACAGTGTGTTGATGCGCCGAACACCTCGAGTGCGACAGCGCTACGCTCTAGGGATCAAAGGCGCCTGGACTAGGGTGAGGCCGCGATCCTTAAAGTTTAAGTCAACAGGGGGTATCAGACGCTCTCCTGGCTGTCCCTCCTCCAAGTACATGACCAGTTTCCGCGCGTCTCCCGTCCATGAACTGAATGACCTCACTTCCGTCTCAGACGCTACCACAAGGGTACTCGGTCGCAGCTTAGACGCTGTGGTTGTGTACACTAGAGATCCCTTTGTACCTTTGATAAAGCTGCCTCTGGTGACAGCGAAACGCGTCAGGAGTGACATTGTTGACCACTAAAAGGACTTGATTTGGGACATCCAGAACATCGGACAATTGACCTCTAAGCCTGGGACTCATTTCATGGTGTGCCATCCTGTTGTCGACCATCCACTTCTTCAATCCCTTTACTTTTTGGCGTTGGAGTCTGTGCTATCTGAACCACCGCTAAGGGAACTATCCATCTTTAAGAGTGGTAATTATTGTGGAACATTTCATCCCATTCAAAAGGCTTTAATATCCTTTAGGTCCACCAACCACTGGATAATACTATATAGTCCCATAGGTCCTAATTTACCAGAGACTGGGTTCTATGAACTTTTATGAATAGCTCCATTTTTAATATTGTGTTTTATTTGTTGTTTATTGAACAGTTTATGTTTAAATAAATTTTAATATCATCTAACACCTGTCTGCTTATACCATTTATAGCGCTGTATATTTTATGTGTGTATATATAACACTAGAGATCCCGCCTGGACCGAGTCGCAGGCCTTAGCGTCTGTATACACGTGTAAGTCACTGAGCGTCAGTGAGCGTCCGTGTCTTGTATCAGTTATCAGAAAGGCAGTGTACACCAGTAGCGTCTGAATCCACTCAGCGTCTTGCGAGCGTATTTGTTTGGATATGGAAGTGTGGTGAGTCTCCCTGTTTTCCGCTCTACGGAGGAAGGGTATACAGTACTAAAAATTCTCTCTACTTGTTAGTATGAATTGTTAATTTTAGTACATATTGCATATGAGATCTGTTTATTACTGTTGTTTCTGCATGTTATGTTTGAAAAAGAACCAGTTAAAAACAGAAGTACAATTTTCCTACTTACTTGTAAGTGGTTATGGGGGTTGTATTCTCATATGACAATGTTTAATGCTTTAACATGTGACTGACTGCTAGTATGTGTGCTGACTTTTTTATGTCGTCAGTCCTGTTCTGACCTTCAAATCAGGTGCACGGTTGTGGTCAGATTGATCTCACATATCCATACATGGGTGATTTTCAGTCACAAATTGTGTAGTCATTAACAGAATATTACCATGTCTGTGAGCGGCAAAAGTGACGAGGAGAACTTATCAGGCACTCTTACATCCCTAACATGCTTATCTTGTATGACAGGGTTAATTGGTATGGACCAGTTGGTCACTTATGAGGGGTTGTGTGCGAATTGTTTTGCTTTTCAGCAGAGTAAAAAACAGGATTTGGTTCAACCACCAATAGATCCACCATGGAATATGTTTGCAAAGACTTAGTCTTCAATAGCGGACAGGTTAACTCCGGTAGCACCACCCCAAGGGTTAGGTTACACTATTAACCCATACATGCAGCTCCCTTCCTACGACTTGGTTCCAGTAGCCTCTACAAGTAACCAAGGGACAGGTAAGACTAAGGCAGATGCGTCTATGTGGCAGACTACACAAGATGATACAACAGATGATGATACAGTATATTCAAATACGCCGTATGATGATCAGTCGCAGAGTTTTAGTTCAGAGGATGTAGCTGAACTTATTGATGCTGTGAAGGCTGTTCTCTCCTTGGAAGAGCCAGCCAAGACAGTGTTAAAGTCTAAAGCACCTGTGTTTAAACGAACAAAGTCAGTTAAAACTGTATTCCCAGCGTCAGATGAACTGACGGAAATGATGGATGAGTCTTGGGCGACGCCCAGTAAAAAGTATAAGATTCCGAAAAGATGGGATTCTTATTATCCATTTCTAGCTGTGGAGTGTTCGAAAAGAGAAGTTCCTCCAAAAGTAGATGCACATGTACTGCGACTTGTGCATAAATCTGCTTTACCACTGTCATCTACCTCACTAAATGATGTCACAGACAGAAGGGTAGATAGCTTCTTGAAAAATGTATTTTCTCTTGTAGGAGCAGTGGTAAGACCTGCGATGGCTTCGGCCTGGGTAGCAAAGGCAATGAGCGAATGGATAGAGGAACTAGAGAATGGCCTTTCTTCTCCTAATAGGGAGCAAGAGTATTATTTAAGCCGTTTAAGACAATCTGCCCAATACTTGGAAGAAGCAGCAATTGATATGGGTACAGTTGCTACTAAAGCTTCAGCCTTGACAATAGCCGCTCGCAGAGCAGTTTGGCTATGTACCTGGAAAGCAGATGCAGAATCCAAGAACGAATTGGGAGCATTGCCTTTCATTGGTAATATATTGTTTGGAAAACAGTTATCTGATATCCTAGAATCAGAGGCTGAATCAAAGAAGGTCAGATTTCCGGCTACTTATAACCCTAAGTTAAAGGGTTCAAAGTTTCGCCCATTTCGATGGCAAAGCGAAAGCTAAAGAGGAGTCTAAGCATCCCCAGTCCAATAGATCGTCCAGGGGTAGGAAGCAATGGGCTAGTAGAAAGCCAGCTTCCAAGCCTGAACAGAAACCATCAGCCTGAAGAGACGGGCCTCCGCCTGGAGGATTCCAGGGTTGGGGGCCGACTCCTTCATTTTGCACACATGTGGCAACAGTCGACAACAGATGCTTGGGTGCAGAAGGTGGTATCTCAGGGGTATGGGTTCCCATTTAGGAGGCAGCCTCCTCAAAGATTTTTTTGCACCAGCCCGTCTCGAGTCGAAGGCCAATTCCCTGCAAGAAGCAGTCCAAAAATTACTGCAGTCAGGTGTGATTGTCCCAGTACCTCCATCACAAAGGGGACAGGGGTTTTACTCCAATCTATTTCTGATCCAGAAGCCAAATGGGTTATTTCGACCAATTCTCAATCTGAAAATGTTGGAACAAATACATTTGGATTCCAAGGTTCCACATGGAGACATTACGCTCCATAATGTTGGCCATGGAACCGGGAGATTACATGGTATCTCTGGATGTACAGGATGCTTACCTACATGTGCCTATAGCACGATCTCATCAGTGCAACCTCAGGTTTGCCATCCTTCAGGAACATTTTCAGTTCCAGGCCTTGCCCTTTGCGCTAGCAACAGCACCCAGGGTGTTTACCAAGATTATGGTGGTTATGGCATCTTATCTCCGCAAGCAAGGGATAAGAATATTTCCATACCTCTACGATCTGTTAATCCTAGCACAATCGCAGGAGTTACTTTTGACCCATCTTCAACAGACAAGAGTTTGTTTACAGAGACACGGGTGGCTCATAAATTGGGGAAAGTCGTCTCTGGATCCGTCACAGCGGATGGTTCATTTGGGGGCCATATTGGATTCAGACCTACAGAAAGTTCTCTTACCAGAGAAAAAGATAGTCAAGGTGCAGGTCATGACTCAGGAAGCGTTGCACGCCCAGACAATGTCAGTCCATGCAGCAATGCGACTGTTGGGTCTGATGGTATCAACCTTCGACATAGTGGAATATGCACAATTCCACTCCAGACCTCTACAGCACCTTATTCTGACCAAATAGAACGAAAATCATCAGACGATAAAAAAGCAGATGATAAAGTTTCCAGTAAATGTAAAAAGGTCTCTAGCTACAGACAGACTATTTAAACAAGGGGAGACCCTTTTGGATAAAAGAATGGCAAGTCTTGACAACAGATGCCAGTCTGCAAGGCTGGGGTGCGGTACTCGGAAGCCTTTGGTTCCAGGGAAGATGGACCGTAAGGGAAAGTCGCCTGCCAATAAATCTGTTGGAAATAAGGGCCATTTATATGGCTCTAGTTCAGGCAAAGGACAGTCTGCAAGGAAGACCGGTCCAGATTCGCTCAGACAATGCGACAGCAGTAGCATACCTCAATCATCAAGGAGGAACTCACAGCAAAAGATTGATGGAGGAAGTAGCTCCCATTCTAAGATGGGCAGAACTTCATCTCCCAGCATTGTCGGCAGTGTTTGTCCCAGGTGTACTGAACTGGGAAGCGGATTTTCTCAGTCGACACACCATTCTGGAAACCGAATAGGCGTTACACCCAGAAGTATTTCAGACACTGGTGAACAGGTGGGGTCTACCAGAGATAGACCTCATGGTGTCTCGTCTAAACAACAAGGTTCCGAGGTACGGATCGAGAACAAGGGATCCAAGAGCGGTCCTTGTAGACGCACTGTCAGTAGAATGGAAATTTCATCTGGCGTATCTGTTCCCTCCAATATCTCTGTTACCAGAGTAGTGAGAAAAATAAAGCAAGCAAAGGGAGCAATAATTCTAATAGCTCCAGCTTGGCCAAGAAGGCATTGGTACACAGATCTGCTGAGAATGTCCGTGGAAGCACCGATACTGCTCCCTCAACGTCCAGATCTGCTAATGCAGGGTCCTTGTTGTCACAGCCATCTGGATTGTCTGTCTTTGACGGCGTGGCTGTTGAAACCTCTATCTTAGAAGCTAGAGGATTTTAAAACAAGTAATCCAAACTATGCTTAGAGCAAGAAAGCCTTCTTCAGCTTGTGTGTATCATAGAATATGGCAAGCTTATATTCATTGGTGTACTGAAAAAAGTTTAAATCCAAGATTTTTTAAAGTATCCAGGATTTTGGATTTCCTTCAAGCAGGATTGGAGAAGGGTTTGAAAGTAGCTTCTTGAGAGTTCAAGTATCAGCGTTAACTGTATGGTTTCAGCGAAAGATTGCTGATTTACAGGATGTACGTACTTTCTTTCAGGGAGTTGTACACATTCAACCTCCATTTGTTCCTCCTGCAGCTCCCTGGGATATGAATTTAGTTCTTAAATTCCTCCAGGGACCTCCGTTTGAACCACTTAAGAGTGCAGATCTTAAATGTTTAACAAGAGCAAAATGAGCTATGCGCTCAGTGAATGGTGGTGTATGTACAATTGTCAGCAGCGACTTGGAAAGGGAATACCAATCCCTGAAGATAAAACTATATGGAACAAATACTAAGTTGCGCTCAACAATCAAATGTAATAAACATTTATTTTATTTTTATAAAAAATTGTAATTGAAACAACAAATCTCCCGGGAGTATAATTATAACAATTCAACATAGCATTAATTCTGTAAAATACATTATCCCTATATCAAAATAAATTGTGATTAAGTAATTTTCTTTTACTAGATATGAATTAATATTATTCTAAAACTTTTTACTAAGTATGAATTAATATTATTCTAAAACATGTGACCCCGGAGGTGTCGTTTTGATTGTAATAACAACAATAACTGATAGCTGTTTGGAATGGATTAAGGGTCTATATGCACATGCATGTAACTCACTTGATCCATGAAAGTCCTGAATACTTATGACCAAGTGTCAGTTCCAGTGGTCCTAGATTAAAGGGGACCCTTAAATGATATTATGGTGCTCAAATGAATGGTGATAATAGACAGATGAACTGTGTGTGAAACCTCAGGCAGCTGTAATGGTGATAGCAGGGAGAGCCCGGAGTGATGTTGGTGCGGTCAGCCCCTGACCCCTGCACGGGGAATGGAGAGCAGTGCCTGCAATAGCCGCCGGGCTATGGTGGAATGCAGCCGTGCAATGCTGACAGGCGGCTGTGATGTCCGGACGGCTGGATATTACCTTTTGCAGCACAGTGTGGAAAAGCTCTCAACGGAGACGGCTGACCTATACTCCCACGGGCAGCTCCGATTGAGCCTCCCTGCAGTCACCTGGCGTAAAATGGAGGTGATGGTGGAGCCACAATGTGCTGTATGCTTGAAGCCAGCTGTGTTGTAATCAGCGGTGATGTTAATGCGCTTGCCGCACAGGGCTCCGATTCAACCACCGGCGTGAGCAGAAGGAAAGTCGGCACCTTGGCGTCAACTGGTTAGCAAAAAGCTGTGATGACAGCGGTCGTGATGGAACTAATCTCCTGCAGAGGCTCCGACTGAGCCTAACTTCAGATGAAGCAGGAGTATTTGCAAACAATGCACCTGTATCCTAACGCGTTTCAATGCCAGCAGGGCGTCTTTTTCCAAAATATACCTGCCTTTTGGAAAAAGCCTCCCTGCTGGCTGCATTCCACCATAGCCCGGCGGCTATTGCAGGCACTGCTCTCCATTCCCCGTGCAGGGGTCAGGGGCTGACCGCACCAACATCACTCCGGGCTCTCCCTGCTATCACCATTACAGCGGCCTGAGGTTTCACACACAGTTCATCTGTCTATTATCACCATTCATTTGAGCACCATAATATCATTTAAGAGTCCTCTTTAATCTAGGACCACTGGAACTGACACTTGGTCATACGTATTCAGGACTGTTCGGGACTTTCATGGATCAAGTGAGTTACATGCATGTGCATATAGACCCTTAATCCATTCCAAACAGCTATCAGTTATTGTTGTTATTACATTCAAAACGACACCTCCGGGGTCACATGTTTTAGAATAATATTAATTCATACTTAGTAAAAAGTTTTAGAATAATATTAATTCATATCTAGTAAAAAGAAAATTCCTTAATCACAATTTATTTTGATATAGGGATAATGTATTTTACAGATTTAATGCTATGTTGAATTGTTATAATTATACTCCCGGGAGATTTGTTGTTTCAATTACAATTTTTTATAAAAATATTAAAAAATAAATGTTTTTTACATTTGATTGTTGAGCGCAACTTGGTATTTGTTCCATATGTAGCAAAACTGGATTTACCCTGCACCAGACTAAATATAATTAGATGACTAAATCATGAAAACCAACTAAACAGAAGCGAATTGAGCCCCAATGGGCAGCTGTTCTTGCGTTGGAGGTGCTCCCAGGAATAGTGTACCAGATACAAATTAATTTGATGGGTGTGGAAGTGCCCACGCCTCACCAAACAAAAGAAATTCCTATGTTTGGAGCACTCTTTTTGATAATGTTATGTATAAATGGATGAAAACTGTATTTAGTTTAAAACTTAGCTTTTATTAATCAAATACTCAACTAAAAAATAATGACAGGGGTGTACTAGAAATATCAATTAATTCCCCTTCTAAACAGTGGTAAAAATATAAGTAAATGAGAGCAAATACTATCGTCTTGAAATTATGTATTTAGCTCAAAAATTGATGACAAGAAAATGATGGTAATCCATCAAACTTATCAAATAAGCAGCAGTAGTGATATTGGTGATATATATTCTTACATACAATCAGAAAGGTTTATTTTTAGAAAATTGCTTAATCTTTAGATATTCAACTTAAATATCTCATATAAGGTCCAATCTAATAATACATATCTGAATTTCACCTGGCGGTGTAGATAATACTATACATATAGGATCGACTTCTCCCCATTCTTCACAATAGTTTTTTTGTACATCAAATACTGACATCCCTTCCCTGCAAGAGAAAAATTTCTATCCATGTCTGTGTATAGACAAATGAGGAATACATAGTTGCAATTAAACTATGCTGAGCACTCTGTCTACATTTTGGTTCATTTGTATCTTTAAGCCAAAAACCTGACACACTAATGTTTATGTCAGCAGATAATGTAACAGATACAGATATCTTACACAGCCACCATTTGCAAAAGACCACACTCTAATCATGCTGTAACAAACTTTTCTAAAAATAAACCTTTCTGATTGTATGTAAGAATATATATCACCAATATCACTACTGCTGCTTATTTGATAAGTTTGATGGATTACCATCATTTTCTTGTCATCAATTTTTGAGCTAAATACATAATTTCAAGACGATAGTATTTGCTCTCATTTACTTATATTTTTACCACTGTTTAGAAGGGGAATTAATTGATATTTCTAGTACACCCCTGTCATTATTTTTTAGTTGAGTATTTGATTAATAAAAGCTAAGTTTTAAACTAAATACAGTTTTCATCCATTTATACATAACATTATCAAAAAGAGTGCTCCAAACATAGGAATTTCTTTTGTTTGGTGAGGCGTGGGCACTTCCACACCCATCAAATTAATTTGTATTTGTTCCATATACTTAAATGGTTAACGGCTAAAGTACTTTTTCTACTGGCAATGGCGTCAGCCAGAAGAGTGACAGATTTAGGAGCGTTATCGTATAAGTCTCCTTTCCTAAGTTTTTTTCCAGACAGAGCAGTTCTCAGAACTAGATCTGGTTATCTTCCGAAGGTGGTTTCAAAGTTTCACCTTAACGAAGAGATTGTAGTCCCAGCTTTTCAGGTATCGGGACTTTCTGCAAGATGGCTCCGAATGGTAATATCAGAAGCTTATTCTCATGCAGATCTCCCTATTCCGGCTAATGTGTCTGCTCACTCTACACGTAAGGTAGGTCCTTCATGGGCAGCACAACAGGGTGCTTCAGCAGAACAGATTTGTAAGGCAGCCACATGGTCTTCCATAAACATATTCATTAGACATTATGCCTTGGATACTTTTGCCTCTCATGACGCAGACTTCGGGCGAAAGGTCCTCCTGTGTGATCAGGAGCGTCCCCACCACTAAAACTGGCTTTGGGAGTCCCAATGTTATCCTGTGGATAATCCTGTGGACCCAGCCAGAGAAATAGACGTTATGGTAAGAACTTACCGTTGATAACGTGATTTCTCTTATGTCCACAGATATCCACAGGGGTCCCACCCTGACGCACCTGATTTGAGGATCTTGACAATCACTAAAACCTCTTCCCTCTTGTATGGAAGGGTGTGCATATGTGTTCTTATCGCCTAAATAGGTTTCTACCTGATGCTCCTGCCTAATCGCTGTGGAAAGAACTGATTTGACTGAGTCAGTGGGCGGGATTATATGGTGAAGCCCCGATGCATCCTGGGAGGCCAGAAAGCACGTGACCGTATTGGTGCCATTTCCGCTGTTGCTCCGGCATATCCCAATGTTATCCTGTGGATACCTGTGGACATAAGAGAAATTTATTTATTTATTAGCATTTTCTTATATAGCGCAGCATATTCTGTTGCGCTTTACTATTAGAACAACAGTTATAGAACAAAACTGGGCAAAAACAGACAGATATAGAGGTAGGAAGGCCCTACTCGCAAGCTTACAATCTATAGGGAAATAGGCATTGATACACAAGGATAGATGCTACCTATTGCATAATGGTCCACCAGATTGCTACAATAGGTTCTTATGATATGATCACCCAGCAATGTTGGAAGACAAAATATGTGAGGTTATGTGGACTGTACGGAGAGGATGTAATTAGATAGGGAAGCATTGAAGGTTATGTGGGTGGGTCTGGAATTTGATAGGCTTGTCTGAAAAGGTGAGATTTCAGTGAATGTTTAAAAGTTTGGAGACTAGAGGTGAGTCTTATTGTGCGTGGGAGGGCATTCCACAGAGTGCAGGAAGCCTGGATAAAGTCCTGTAATTTTGAGTGGGAACAAGTAATACATGTGGATGAGAGACGTAGATCTTGTGCAGAGCGGAGAGGTCTGGTAGGGAGATATTTTGAGATGAGTGAAGAGATGTATGATGGTGCAGTTTGATTAATAGCCTTGTATGTAAGTAAAAGTATTTTATATTTAACACCGTAGAATACTGGTAGCCAATGGAGGGACTGACAAAGTGGTTCAGCAGATGATGCTGCTGCGAGGGAAGATTAGCCTCGCAGCAGCATTTAAAATGGATTGTAGTGGTGAGAGCCTATGTTTGGGAAGACAAGTAAGGAGATTATTGCAATAATCAATGCGGGAGATGATGAGTGCCTGGATTAGAGATTTTGCAGTGTCTTGTGTAAAATAAGGACGTATTTTGGATATTTTGAGGTAGGGTGGATAGTCGCATTGTCAACAGTTATGGAGATATCAGGTTGGTAACTACTCTTGGCTGGTGGGAAAATAATTCTGTTTTGGAAATGTTGAGTTTGAGGTGGCGAGAGAGAGAGTCATTTTGGACCTGAGGAACCTGCATGCGCTCATCGCGATCATACATCATGCACCAATGCAATTTTACCTGCAAACACTTAAAACATCTAACATAATTACCATCACTTTTTAAACCTCTCACAATCCTTTCATTTCTTACACTCCAGATACATTTCTGCACCCACTTTATCTACGCTTTTGACTCATTTCATACGAAATCTACACCCATTAAGCCTACACTGCTTTTCTCACCTGCATTTCTGCAAATTTTCTGCTCGGATTCCCTTACACTCTCCTCTCCTACTTCCACTTTCCCTCAACCTATTTACCTACTTAACACTATGTCAAGGCTTTCTTATACTCCCCACATCACTCAGTGTCTACCTAATAATGTATCTTTATCCTTCCCCCCTAGTCTCCTACACCTCCTCCTCTGTCTCCCCTCCATCCCACTGTTTCCTTCCCCCTCCTTTCCTGTTACCCCACTTTCATTCACCTCTGCCCCATGGTCCTGCTACCCCACAACTCAGCCCTGCTCCCTCTCTCCCTTCCCTGTCACCTCCCCACACCCCCATCCACATCACACTGACCTCCCTCCCTGCCCACCTCCTGCAATTTCCACTCCTAGCTCAGGCACCCGCACCATTACCACTCTCTCATCATCCCTGCCCTCAAAGTTAATCTCACCTCATCGCTACAGCAACCCTGATAATCTCATTCACATCTCTCCCACAAACTCATACCCCCTATCCTGTGCCCTCTGGAATGCCAGATCTGTTTGTAACAAACTGGTCCCCACTCATGACCTTTTCATTTCCAGCTCCCTACACATACTAGCCATTACTGAAACTTGGATTACGCCCTCTGACACTACTTCTCCTGCTGCTCTCTGTGCTAGGGGCCTCACATTCACACACACACACCCCGACCTGGGGGTCACCATGGGGGTGGTGTTGGGGTCCTTTTACCTTCTAGTTACTCCTACCAACTCATACCACCAGAACCATCCCTTACCATCTCTACATTTGAGGTCCATACTATACGCCTCTTCCAATCAGTATATCTTAGAGTAGCTGTCATTTACCGCCCCCCTGGCACTGCTTCCAAATTCATCGACAACTTTGCTTCCTGGCTTCCTCACTTCCTCTCTTCTGACATTCCCTCCATTATCCTAGGTGATTTCAACATCCCTATTGACATCCCCACACAATCCCCTGCCTCTAAACTCCTTAACCTCACCTCTTCACTTGGTCTCTCCCAGTGGACCTCCTCACCCTCCCATGTGAATGGGAGCTCGCTGGATCTGGTCTTCACTCACCGCTGTGATATTTCTGATTTTTCCAACTCCCCATTTACCCTCTCTGACCACCAGTTGCTCTCCTTTAACCTATCTCTCTCGACTTCCCCATCTCTACCTCCTAAGGCTACCATCACTAAGCGTAACATTGAAGCTATTGACACCACATTCCTTTCCTCCTTGTTTGACTCACTTCTCTCTCCTATTCTCTCTCTCTCATGCCCTGAACAAGCCACTTCCACATACAATGCATCCCTTACTTCTGCTCTTGACTCTGTTGCTCCACCAACCACTTTTCACCCTCGCAAATTAACACCTCAACCGTGGCACACCAAATGCACCAGATATCTGCAAAAATTCTCACGTACTGCTGAGCGACACTGGAGGAAATCACGCTCTAAGGCAGACTTTCTCCATTTCAAACTTATGCTCTCATCCTTCAGTGCTGCCCTTTTTCTTGCTAAACAGTCATACTTCAAGAACCTCATCTCCTCCCAGTCTTCCAACCCCCTGTGCCTCTTTACCACTCTCAACTCACTCCTCTGCCCACCTCCACCTCGTCTCCCTTCCTCACTCTCTGCTCTTGACTTTGCCACTTACTTCACATCCAGAATTGACTACATACGTCAGGACATCACATCACACCAGACCATCAGTAACCAGCCTTCTCCCATCCCTTACCAACCCTCCCCATCCCTCGCACCAACTCTGACATCTTTCTCCCATGCATCTGGAGAGGAAGTCATGGCCCTCATTCGTTCCTGTCCCCTCACCACCTCCCCACTTGACCCTATCTCCTCCCACCTCCTCCGCTACCTCTCTCCTTCTGCTTGTTCCCATCTTTCCCACCTTCTCAATCTCTCCCTCTCATCAGGCACTGTCCCCTCTGCCTTCAAGCATGCACTCATCTCTCCTATTCTTAAAAAACCTACCCTTGATCCAAACACTCTCTGCAACTACCGACCCATCTCTCTCCTCCCATTTGCCTCCAAACTCCTTGAGCGTATTGTCTACAACCGCCTTACTTCTTTTCTTTCCTCACACTCACTGCTTGACACATTCCAGTCTGGCTTCCGTCCTCTCCACTCCACTGAAACTGCCCTTACAAAAGTATGCAATGACCTCCATGCTGCTAAATCTAAGGGACACTACTCTCTACTTATTCTACTGGATCTCTCTGCTGCTTTTGACACTGTGGACCATCCTCTCCTACTGCAAATCCTTCACTCCATTAGTCTGCGTGACACTGCCCTTTCTTGGCTGTCCTCCTACCTTTCTGACCGTTCATTCTCTGTCTCCTCTTATGACTCTACCTCCCCCTCACTTCCACTAACTGTAGGGGTACCCCAAGGTTCTGTCCTTGGTCCTCTACTCTTCTCTCTCTACACGTCCTCGCTAGGTAAGCTCATTAGTTCTTTTGGTTTCCAATATCATCTCTATGCTGATGACACTCAAATCTATCTTTCCTCTCCAGACCTCTCCCCTGCTATACTCACTCTTATCTCCAACTGTCTCTTTGCTACCTCTTCCTGGATGTCCCAGCGCTTTGTTAAACTTAACATGTCTAAGACCAAGCTGATCATTTTCCCTCCCTCCCGCATAACCTCACCTCCTACAATCTCATTATCTATTGATGGCACTACTATCTCCTCTAGCCCCCAAGTGCGCTGTCTTGGAGTAATCATTGACTCCTCCCTCTCCTTCAAACCACACATTCAGCACCTCTCACAAACCTGCCGTTTTCATCTAAATAATATTTCCAGGATCAGACCCTTTCTGACCCAGGATGCTACTAAGACTCTTATCCACTCACTGGTCATCTCCAGACTGGACTACTGTAATCTCCTCCTAACTGGCATTCCTGACAAATACCTCTCTCCACTCCAATCTGTACTCAATGCTGCTGCCCGGCTTATCTTCCTCACCAAACGCACTACGTCCACCTCTCCTCTCTTACTAGACCTTCACTGGCTTCCCTTCCCTTTCAGAATCCATTTCAAGCTTACTTGCTCACTTGCTTACAAAGCCCTCACCCACTCCTCTCCCATCTACATCTTTGACCTTATCTCCCTTTACACTCCCACCCGTCCTCTTTGCTCTGCTAATGCACGTCGACTCTCCTGCCTACGGATTACTTCCTCCCACTCCTACCTCCAAGATTTTTCACGTGCTGCACCACTTCTCTGGAATTCCCTACCTCTCCCCCTCAGACTCTCCACCTCTCTACAAAACTTCAAACGGGCTCTCAAGACCTACTTCTTCACCAAACCCAGCCAAATCTCATCCTAAACCTCTGTTTCACGCTCTCTATGTACCCCATCTGTCTCACCCCTGTCTGTCTACCCTCCCCTTTAGATTGTAAGCTCTCACGAGCAGGGCTCTCTTTCCTCATGTGCTTATCCCTTTCTTACTTTAATAATATTCAACTGCACCAAATCCAGCAGTCTTCTGCCACCTGATACTTATTCCAGTGTCATCTGCTGATGTTGCTATGTTTATTTACCCTGTACTTGTCCTATATTGTCAACTGTAAGTTGCTGTTTTCCTGCTTGATTATTTGTTTATGTACTCTGTAATTGGGCGCTGCGGAACCCTTGTGGCGCCATATAAATAAAGGATAATAATAATAATACATACCTCAGTTTCTTTCTCGGTCACTAATCTATACATTAGTGAAGACGCGATCCATACTCATTCAGTGTTTCTCTAGCATCCATAAGGGATACTGGGATCTTAGTACGATGGGGTATAGATGGGGTCTAAAGGAGTCGATGCACATTGAATTTCTTCAACTGGGTGTGCTGGCTCTTCCCCTCTATGCCCCTCCTACAGCCAGTTTAGAAAAATGTGCCCTCAGGAGAGGATGCACACTCTGGAGCTGCAGAGGATTTTTTCTTCAGTTTATTTAAACTTTGTTATTTTCAGTATACTGTTTGGGCAACAGTATACCTGCACCGTGGGAGTTAGGGGGGGCGGTTACTGGTCTCTTAAGGCATCAGAGCCGCTTCCCCGCTGCAGGACCACCATCCTGAGAGGTTGTTGGTACCGCAGCGCATTGCGCCTTAGCGAATGCAATCGCAGCATGCCGCACACCCCTAACATAGCCAAATGGTGAGAAGAGTGGTGAGTACAAACCGGGGGCCCCGCTAGGGGGTCACCCGGCTCTTGGTGCGGCGCAACACAGGGGTGGCATACGGAACCCTCTCTGGGGGGATCCGCTATAGCACCCCTGTGTACATTGGGCAGCGGTAGTGAAAACTAGCATTTATATGATGTTTTACACTGTATTGGAGACTTTGCCAGTATAATTAACTACAAAGCTCTGGCGCCATTGCAAGGGCCGGCGCTTCCTCAGAGCGGTACCAGCTGCGGTTTGGCGCCTTGCTCTGCTTCCAGCTGCAGCAGCAAGGACACACAGCTCATCCAGATACTCACAGAAACTCAGGAAACTGGTACAGGCGTGTAAATAAGGGAGAGAGTCGCTATTGTACACTATATAGTGTCCTAAAAAGGACTGTAATTACTGTGATATCTGTAAAGATACAGCTTGCAGTCTCACTGAGCCTGACAAGCTTGGGTGTGCTCTCATTCTGTGTCTCCTCCTCACATACAGTAAGGCAGGCTTGCTATTGTTATACCAGCCTCCCAAGTTAGTGAGGAGGCTGGTGGGGAGGGTCATAAAAACTATGATGGCAGATATGTCATCACAGCTCACTGCTAATACTCGGAAGACACAACAGCTGCAGCAGGCTGTTGCAGACCTAGCTGCAAAGGCAGATGATAAACAACCCCCCCCCCCTACCCCCTAGTTCAGGGCCACTTAAACGTGAGCTGCCTGATTTACTCTCAGATTCTGTGGAAGAGGTACAGGAGGAGTGGGAGGAATTAGATCCTATTACTGCAGATTCAACTGCTGTACAGGGTATTGAGCCCTCATACTGGCTATCAGGGATGTGTTAAAAATCCCTTTAGAAGATGCTGCAGTACCGCACTCGTTTTCCCCGATTCTCCGGAACTAGATGACATGTTTAAGCAAGCCTGGAAAAATCCTGCTAAAAAATAATCAGGTGACAAAAAGGTTCTTGCACACTTTCCAATTTGCTCCAGAAGGTAGGAAAAATTTGGAAGATACCCCAACCGTGAATGTATCAGTCTCCCACCTGTCCAAAAAGGTGATACTGCCAGCTCTGGGCTCCTTTACATTAAAGGACCTTGGGGTTAGAAAAATACAAACTACACTAAAGTTTATTTCCACAGCGGCTGGCGTATCACAAAGACCTGTGATAGCGGTTTGCTGGATGACACATGCCATTCATACATGGGCGACTCAAATTCAGGAGGGTCTTGGGGGTGAATATGCCCCTGGTTACTACAGTGACCCTCATAAGACACATCCATGAAACTACATGCGTCCTGTGTGATTCCCTCAAAGAAATAGGCGCTCTTAATACTAGGACTACTGCCATGGCAATGTCGGTGCGCAGAGACCTATGGCTGCGTCAGTGGCTAGCAGACGCAGATTCCTAGCGCAGTGTGGAGTCTCTCCCCTTCTCCAGGGAGTGGTTGTTTGGGGTTGAGTTGGATACATGGATTTCTAAGGTTACTGTAGGGAAATCCACATTTCTCCCCTCTGGGGCCCCACCGGCTAGGCTTTCCTACCCGGGGCCATCTGCCCAGTCCTTTCAGTCTAACAAATTTAGATCTAGGGCCAGAGGTGCCTCCAATGTGCTAGAGGGGATCTCGAGGTGGGAGCTCGTTTGCGTCACTTCAGCCGCATCTGGGAAAGCTCCTGACAGGATACCTGGGTAAAGGACCTCATTTCTCAGGGCTACAAGCTGGAGTTCGACAGCACTCTGCCCCAATGATTTTTCAAATCAAGCTTACGAGCTTTGGATGATACGCGTGTTACGCTGTAACAGGCCATCCTAAAGTTGGTCCAGTCCCAAGTCATTGTTCCAGTGCCACTGCAACAACAGGGAAAGGATTACTACCCCAACCTGTTCGTGATACCAAAACCGGACGGTTCGGTAAGGCCCATTTTGAATCTGAAATGCTTGAACCCTTACCTAAAGGTTTTCAAGTTCAAGATGGAATCCTTGCGAGCTGTGATTGCGTGTCTGGAACAACGGGTGTTCATGGTCTCGCTGGATATAAAGGACGCCTATCTCCATATCCCGATTTGGCCGCCTCAACAGGGCTTACCTGCGGTTTGCAACGCTGAACAATCACCACCAGTTCCATGCGCTACCCTTCGGCCTGTCCACAACTCCGAGGGTGTTCACGAAGGTGATGGCGGAGATGATGTTCCAACTCCGGGTCCAGGGGGTCAATATTGTCCCTTATCTGGACGGTCTCTTGATAAAGGCGTGATCCAGGGAGACTTTATTGCTCCATATAGACCACACTATCCAACTTCTGTCACACCATGGGTGGATCCTCAATTTACAGAAGTTCCACCTGGAACCAACTCAGTGGCTCCTGTTCCTGGGAATGTTTCTGGATACTTTGGCTCAGAAATTGTTCCTGCCAGAGGACAAAGCGAGAACACTCCAGGAGATGGTCCGAATGGTTCTACGGCCTACTCAAATATCCATCCATCTTTGCATAAGATTGTTGGGGAAAATGGTAGCCTCATACGAGGCGATCCAGTATGGAAGGTTCCATGCCAGAACATTTCAGTTGGATCTCCTGAGCAAGTGGTCCGGATCACATCTTCAGATGCACCGGATAATACAGCTGTCACCTCAGGCCAGGATTTCCCTCCTGTGGTGGCTACATTCCTTAAACCTACTGGAAGGTCGAAGTTTCGGGATTCAGGATTGGATTTTCCTCACGACAGATGCGAGTCTGAGAGGTTGGGGAGCTGTCACCCAGGGGGGGCTCAGTTGCAGGGCAGGTGGTCAGCCCATGAATCCCTGCTTCCGATCAACATTCTGGAACTTCGGGCGATCTTCAATGCTCTGCTTCAGGCCTCTCCTCTACTCAAGGATCACGCGATCCAAGTTCAGTCGGACAACGCCACGGCGGTGGCGTGCATGAATCGACAAGGAGGGACAAGAAGCAGGGCCTGCATGCGAGAATGTCAAAGATACTCCTCTGAGCAGAAAGAAATGCAAGAGCGATGTCCGCAATCTTCATTCCGGGAGTGGACAACTGGGAAGCGGACTTCCTAAGTCGTCACGATCTCCATCCTCCACAGTCAGGTGTTTCAGCAGATCAACCGGTGGGGCTGCCCACAAATAGACATGATGGCCTCCCGACTCAACAAGAAGCTTCGTTGGTATTGCTCATGAACCAGGGACCCTCAGGTGAGGGCAGTTGATGCACTGACGTCGCCTTGGCCTTACCGGCTGGTCTACCTGTTTCCTCCGCTTCTATTGAACCCAAGGGTGCTGAAGTGAATCAGGAATCAACGAGCCTAGGCAATTCTGATTGCCCCGGATTGGCCTCGGAGGGAGTGGTATGCGGATCTTCTGGACATGTTTGTCGAAGACCCGTGGCCTCTGCCAATGAGATCTTCAACAAGGACCGTTCGTCTACCCGGACTTACGGCGTCTTCGTTTGACGGTATGGAGGTTGAGCAGAACATCCTAGCTCACGAAGGCCTTTCCAAAAAGGTTATTGCTACAATGGTTCAGGCCAGGAAGCCTGTGTTGTCAAAACACTATCATCATGTCTGTTGGTGCAAGGAACGCATGTATCCGCCTTCAGAGTTCCACTTGGGATGTTTCTTACGTTTCCTGCAGGCTGGTGTGGATAAGGGCTTACGTCTGGGTTCCATTAAGGTCCAGATTTCAGCTCTTTAAATTTTCTTCCAGAAGAAATTGGCAGTGTTGCCAGAAGTTCAGACCTTCTTGCAAGGGGTACTTCACATACAACCTCCTTTTGTGCCACCCACGACACCCTGGGATTTGAACGTGGTGTTGGAATTTCTACAGTCCTCCTGGTTTGAACATCTGATGATGGTAGAAGACAAGTACCTCATGTGGAAGACTGTGATGTTACTGGCCCTGGCTTCTGCTAGGCGTGTCTCAGAATTGGGGGCCTTATCGTGTAAAGTCCTTACTTGGTCTTTTACGAGGACAGAGTGGAGCTCAGGACTAGGCATCAATTCCTGCCAAAGGTCGTCTCTGCATTACATTTGAATCAGCCTATTGTAGTTTCATCAGATTCTGGCACTTCTGCTCTTCCGGACACATTGGATGCTGTGCGAGCCTTGAAGATCTATATCAAGAGGACTGCTCGGATCGGGAAGACTGATTCCTTGTTTGTGCTATATGATGCACAGAAAATAGGTTGTCCTGCTTCTAAGCAGTCCATTGCTCGTTGGCTTCGTCTTACTATCCAACAGGCCTATGTGTCGGCAGCTTTACCTGTTCCGCAGTCTCTGAAGGTCCACTCTACAAGATCAGTGGGGTCTACCTGGGCGGCTGTCCATGTTGTCTCGGCCTTGCAACTATGCCGAGCTTCTACTTGGTCGGGGAAGAACACCTTTGTGAAGTTCTACAAGTTTGATACCCTGGCCAAAGAGGATACCCAGTTTGGTCAGGCAGTGCTGCAGATGTCTCCGCACTTTCCTGCCCGTTCTGGAAGCTTTGGGACGTCCCCATCGTACTAAGATCCCAGTATCCCTTATGGATGCTAGAGAAAATAGGATTTTAATTACTTACCGGTAAATCCTTTTTCGTAGTCCATAAGGAATACTGGGAGCTCGCCTCAGTGCGTTGACTTTGCTGCAGGTTTTTCTTTTATAAAAGTTTACCTGTTCAGCTGTTGCTGTTTGTTACCAGCCGTTGCTGGTTGTTTTATGTTGTTGGTGTGCTCGTGTATGAATCTCACCACTCACTGTTATGTTCCTTCTCTCAAGTATGTCCATTCTCCTTCGGGCACAGTTTACCTATACTGGCTGTAGGAGGGGGCATAGAGGGGAGGAGCCAGCACACCCAGTGGAAGAAATTTAAAGTGCACCGGCTCCTTTGGACCCCATCTGTACCCCATCGTACTAACACCCCTTATAAGTATCCCTTATGGACTACGAGAAAAGGTAATTAAAATCCTATTATTTTTTTTTGCGTGATGCCATAACGAACAGACAAAAATTCTGAATTCTGAATAAACAGTCCCTAGAAGTATATTTCTCAAAATTCCATGCAGCTGGCCCTGCAACGCAGCCGACCCACCCCTGTTTTCCCTGCGCCACGCCCTGCAACGCTCCGCCACCCCCTGCAAACACCTCTGCCGATATCGTATGTCAGGAAATTGTATACTATATCGCATGGGGCCCACATTGTTCTTGTGTGTAAATAGCCTATCTGTTGTGGCAAGTACCGATGTAATGTTCACCCTACGAGTGCATAAATGACAGCAGACAATGTTAGCCCACATAATGTGCTTGCGGTTTCTACAGAGGATATTAATTTCTGTAAGTTTCAGAAGAAGCCGCTAGCTCATTTATGCGGAGAAATGCGCAAGAATAACTGTACTTAAATCTTGTAAATGCTCTGTAATTTTTTGCATGAAGGCAGCACATTACATATCCAGATCTGCAACCATATGGCAGAAAAGTGAAGAAACTTTGTTAAAACATTGTTTCTCAGCAGCATATGCTTTTACTATAACATTCATACAAAAAGCCGTCCGTTTGCACTAAGGTTTATATTCCTGCAGCTCTTATAAGGATTTTGGCTCCTTTTGAATTGTGAAGTAGTTTTTTGGTTTCGATCTACAGAGCCATCTGGCCACTTATTTCTGTCCACGTACAATTTCTCTGGCTGGGTCCACAGGATAACATTGGGATATGGTTGAGCGACAGCGGAAATGGCACCAACACGGTCACGAGCTTTCTGGCCTCCCAGGATGCATCGGGGCCTCACCATATAGTCCCGCCCACTGACTCAGTCAAATCAGTTTTTTGCTTGGTGCGGCAGGAAGCCGCATGGTCACAGGGCTGCTGTGAATAAAGCAGCCTCAAGCTTTTATTATTTTATTTTTATAGACTTACTATATTTTTTTGAGCGACTTTTCCTAACAGCGTCTTAAACGCATACTGGAAAAAGTCGCTCCAACAACTCCCCACCGGGTCGCAACAACGCTTACCTTCGCGGTAATAGTGCTGTCTCGACGGGCGTCTGTGTCGGATGTTCTAGCAGGTCCAGCAGACGTAACCAGGCTGTGGCCGGAGCATGGGGGGACGGTAAGTGTATGGATTTCCTCTTACTAGGGGGGTCCGGACACAGCTACACTGATTTGGTGGAGACTACAAACAGTGTGTTGATGCGCCAAACATCTCGAGTGCGACAGCGCTACGCTCCAGGGATCATAGGCGCCAGGACTAGGTAGAGGCCGCGATCCTTAGAGTTTAAGTCAACAGGGGGATTCAGACACTCTCCTGGCCGTCCCTTCTCGGAGTTCATGGCCAGTTTCCACACGTCTCTCGTTTCATGAACTGAATGACCTCACTTCCGGCTCAGACGCTACCACGAGGGTACTCGGTTGCAGCTTAGACGCTGCGGTTGTGTACACTAGAGATCCCTCCTAGACCGAGTCGCAGGCCTTAGCGTCTGCATACACGTGGAAGTCGCTGAGCGTCCGTGTCCGCAGGACCGACTGTGTCCGTTATCAGTTATACAAGAGCGGTAGTGTACATCAGTAGCGTCTGAATCCACTCAGCGTCTTACGAGCGTATTTGCTTGGATATGGAAGTGTGGTGAGTCTCCCTGTATCCCGCTCTCCAGAGGAAGGGTATACAGTACTAAAAATTCTCTCTACTTGTTAGTATGAATTGTTAATTTTTAGTACCTATTGCATATGAGATCTGTATATTACTGTGTTTTCTGCATGTAATGTTGAAAAAGAACCAGTTAAAAACAGAAGTACAATTTTCCTACTTATTTATAAGTTGTAATGGGGGTTGTATTCTCATATGACAATGTCTAATGCTTTAACATGTGACTGACTGCTAGTATGAGTGCTGACTTTTCTGTGTAATGTCAGTCCTGTTCTGACCCTCAGATCAGGTGCACTGTGGTCAGATTGATTTCACTTCTATATACTCATATATAGGTGATTTTCAGTCACAAACTGTGTAGTCATTAACAGATTATTTCCATGTCTGTGAGCGGCAAAAGTGACGAGGAGAATTTATCAAGCACTCCTACATCCCTAACATGCTTATCTTGTAAGACAGAGTTAATTGGTATGGACCAATTGGTCACTTATGAGGGATTGTGTGCGAACTGTTTTGCTTTTCAGCAAAGTAAAAAACAGGAGTTGGTTCAGCCACCAACAGAGCCACCATGGAATATGTTCGCAAATACTCTATCTTCAATAGCGGACAGGTAAACTCCGGTAGCACCACCTCAAGGGTTAGGTTACACTATTAACCCATACATGCAGCTCCCTTCCTACGGCTTGGTTCCAGTAGCCTCTACAAGCAACCAAGGGACAGGTAAGACTAAGACAGATATGTCTATGTGGCAGACTACACAAGATGATACAACAGATGATGATACAGTATATTCAAATACTCCGTATGATGATCAGTCGCAGAGTTTTAGTTCAGAGGATGTAGCTGAACTTATTAATGCTGTGAAGGCTGTTCTCTCTATGGAAGAGCCAGCTAAGACAGTGTTCAAACTAACAAAATCAGTGAGAACTGAATTCCCAGCGTCAGATGAGCTGACGGAAAGGATGGATGAGTCTTTGGTGACACCCAGTAAGAAATATAAGATTCCGAAAAGATGGAATTCTTATCCATTTCCAGCTGCGGATTGTTCGAAAAGAGAAGTTCCTCCAAAAGTAGATGCACATGTGCTGCGACTTGTGCATAAATCTGCTTTACCACTGTCATCTACCTCACTAAATGATGTCACAGACAGAAGGGTAGCTAGCTTTTTGAAAAATGTATTTTCTCTAGTAGGAGCAGTGGTAAGACCTTTCGGCCTGGATAGCAAAGGCAATGGGCGAATGGATAGAGGAACTAGAGAATGACATCTCCTCTCCTACTACGGAGCAGGAGTATCATTTAAGCCGTTTAAGACAATCTGCCCAATATTTGGAAGAAGCAGCAATTGAAATGGCTACAGTTGCTTCTAAAGCTTCAGCCTTGACAGTAGCCGCTCGCAGAGCAGTTTGGCTACGTACCTGGAAAGCAGATGCGGAATCCAAGAAAGAATTGGAAGCATTGCCTTTCATTGGTAATATACTGTTTGGGAAACCATTATCTGAGTCAAAAAAGGTCAGATTTCCGGCTACTTATAACCCTAAGTCCAAGGGTTCAAAGTTTCGCTCATTTCGTTGGCAAAGCCAAAGAGGAGTCTAAGCAACCCCAGTTCAAAACTAGGGGTAGGAAGCAGTGGGCTAGCAAAAAGCCAACTTCCAAGCCTGAACAGAAACCATCAGCCTGAAGAGACGGGCCTCCATCTAGAGGATTCCAGGGTTGGGGGCCGACTCCTTCATTTTGCACACATATGGCAACAGTCAACAACAGATGCTTGGGTGGAGAAGGTGGTATCTCAGGGCTATGGGTTCCCATTCAGGAGGCAGCCTCCTCAAAGATTTTTTCGCACCAGCCCGTCTCGTATAGAGTCGAAGGCCAATGCCCTGCAAGAAGCAGTCCAAAAATTACTGCAGTCAGGTGTGATTGTCCCAGTACCTCCATCACAAAGGGGACAGGGGTTTTACTCCAATCTATTTCTGATCCAGAAGCTAAATGGGTCATATCGACCAATTCTCAATCTAAAAATGTTGGAACAAATACATTTGGATCCCGAAGTTCCACATGGAGACGTTACGCTCCATAATGTTGGCTATGGAACCGGGAGATTACATGGTATCTCTGGATGTACGGGATGCTTACCTGCATGTGCCTATAGCACTGTCTCATCAGTGTTACCTCAGGTTTGCCATCCTCCAGGAACATTTTCAGTTCCAAGCCTTGCCCTTCGGACTAGCAACAGCACCCAGGGTGTTTACCAAGATCATGGTGGTTATGGCAGCTTGTCTGCGCAAACGGGATAAGAATATTCCCATACCTCGACGACCTGTTAATCTTAGCACATTCGCAAGATTTACTTCTGAGCCATCTTCAACAGACAATAGTTTGTTTACAGAGACACGGGTGGCTCATAAATTGGGAAAAGTCGTCTCTGAATCCGTCACAGCAGATGGTTCATTTGGGGGCCATATTGGATTCAGACCTACAGAAAGTTCTCTTACCAGAGAAAAAGATAGTCAAGGTGCAGGTCATAGCTCAGGAAGCATTGCACACCCAGACAATGTCAGTCCATGCAGCAACGCGACTGTTGGGTCTGATGGTATCAACCTTCGACATGGTGGAATTTGCGCAATTCCACTCCAGACCATTGCAGCACCTTAGTCTGACCAAATGGAACGGAAATCATCAGACGATAAAAAAGCAGATGATAAAGTTTCCAGTAAACATAAAAAGGTCTCTAGCGTGGTGGCTACAGACAGACCATTTAAACAAGGGGAGACCCTTTTGGATAAAAGAATGGCAAGTCCTGACAACAGATGCCAGCCTGCAAGGCTGGGGTGCGGTACTCGGAAGTCTGTGGTTCCAGGGAAAATGGACCGCAAGGGAAAGTCGCCTGCCGATAAATCTGTTGGAAATAAGGGCCATTTACTTGGCTCTAGTTCAGGCAAAGGACAGTCTGCAAGGAAGACCGGTCCAGATTCGCTCAGACAATGCGACAGTAGTAGCGTACCTCAATCATCAAGGAGGAACTCACAGCAGGAGACTGATGGAGGAGGTAACTCCCATTCTAAGATGGGCAGAACTCCATCTCCCAACATTGTCAGCAGTGTTTGTCCCAGGTGTTCTGAACTGGGAAGCGGATTTTCTCAGTCGACACACCATTCAGGAAACCGAATGGGCATTACACCCAGAAGTGTTTCAGACACTAGTGAACAGATGGGGTCTACCTCATGGCGACTCGTCTAAACAACAAAGTTCCAAGGTACGGATCGAGAACAAGGGACCCAGGAGCGGTCCTTGTAGACGCACTGTCAGTAGAATGGAAATTTCATCTGGCGTATCTGTTCCCTCCAATATCTCTGTTACCCAGAGTAGTGAGAAAAATAAAGCAAGCGAAGGGAGCAATAATTCTAATAGCTCCTGCTTGGCCAAGAAGGCATTGGTACGCAGATCTGCTAAGAATGTCCGTGGAAGCACCGATACTGCTCCCTCAACGTCCAGATCTGCTAATGCAGGGTCCTTGTTGCCACAGTCATCTGGATCGCCTGTCTTTGACGGCGTGGCTGTTGAAACCTCTATCTTAGAAGCGAGAGGATTTTTCCAAACTATGCTTAGAGCAAGAAAGCCTTCTTCAGCTCGTGTGTATCATAGAATATGGCAAGCCTGTATTCATTGGTGTACTGGAAAAAATTTGAATCCAAGATCTTTTAAAGTATCCAGGATTTTGGATTTCCTTCAAGCAGGATTGGATAAAGGTTTGAAAGTTGCTTCCTTGAGAGTTCAAGTATCAGCATTAACTGTATGGTTTCAGGGAAAGATTGCTGATTTACAGGATGTATGTACTTTCTTTCAGGGAGTTGTACATATTCAACCTCCATTAGTTCCTCCTGCAGCTCCCTGGGATTTGAATTTAGTTCTTAAATTTCTCCATGGTCCTCCGTTTGAACCACTTAAATGGTTAACGGCTAAAGTGCTTTTTCTACTGGCAATGGCGTCAGCCAGAAGAGGGTCAGATTTAGGAGCATTATCATGTAAGTCTCCTTTCCTAAGTTTTTTTTCCAGACAAGCAGTTCTCAGAACGAGATCTGGTTATCTTCCAAAGGTGGTTTCAAAGTTTCACTTGAATGAAGATATTGTAGTCCCAGCTTTTCAGGTACCGGGACTATCGGGAGAAGCGTCGCTGGACGTAGTCCGAGCTTTAAGAATCTACATAGATTGTACTAGTGCCATCAGGAAAACAGATTCTCTCTTCATCCTCTACGGATTCCATAGAAGAGGATGGCCTGCTAGTAAACAGACGCTGGCGAGATGGCTCCGAATGGTAATATCAGAAGCTTATTCTCATGCAGATCTCCCTACTCCGGCTAATGTCTCTGCACACTCTACACGTAAGGTAGGTCCTTCATGGGCAGCACAACAGGGTGCTTCAGCAGAACAGATATGTAAGGCAGCCACATGGTCTTCCATAAACACTTACATCAGACATTATGCCTTGGATACTTTTGCCTCTCATGACGCAGACTTCGGGCGAAAGGTCCTCCTGTGTAATCAGGAGCGTCCCCACCACTAAAATTGGCTCTGGGAATCCCAATGTTATCCTGTGGATAATCCTGTGGACCCAGCCAGAGAAATAGACGTTATGGTAAGAACTTACATTTGATAACGTGATTTCTCTTATGTCCACAGGTATCCACAGGGATCCCACCCTGACGCACCTGATTTGAGGATCTATACAATCACTAAACCTCTTCCTTCTTGTATGGAAGGGTGTGCATGTGTGTTCTTATCGCCTAAACAGGTCTCTCTACCTGATGCTCCTGCCTAAATCGCTGTGGAAAGAACTGATTTGACTGAGTCAGTGGGCAGGACTATATGGTGAGGCCCCGATGCATCCTGGGAGGCCAGAAAGCTCGTGACCGTGTTGTGACCGTGTTGGTGCCATTTCCACTGTCGCTCAACCATATTCCAATGTTATCCTGTGGATACCTGTGGACATAAGAGAAATCACGTTATCAACGGTAAGTTCTTACCATAACGTCTATTTTGCTTATTATGTGTTTACATTTCCTTTTGCACTGCTGTGTTGAGATCTGTTTTTTGGTTTAGAAAATACTCAATACTGTGAGAACATTCCGTTCAGGATTCCATTTTTCTTATATAGAAAAAAGGCACACACATGTTAATTCCTAAAATCGGAATTTAAACTTTTTTTTGATGATGCTTTATCCACTGAATTACATTTTGTTGCTTCACACCAGTTGTTTGCAAGCTAATAGAAGAGTCATCTAATCTAAACAATCCTAGTTCAGTAACTTGGTACAAATTGCATTATATTAATGTATCATTGTTTCTTACGTTGATCCACAGATAATATATTTTCTGTCAAATCTTGGGCCAAGAAAAAGTTTGGGTTTGAAGAGAGCAAGATCGACAAAACATTTGGCATACCTGAAGATTTTGATTATATTGATTGAAGTAATATGCTTGTTATATGTTAATGTATTTAGCCATTTGTGCAATCCGGAATAAAATGCACATTCCAAATGTGGTTCTTTTGTTTGTTTTTTCCTATCAATCTTCATTTTCATGGTAACTGGTAAATAGTGCCTTTTGTGGTTTTGGCAACTAGTACATACTGTAGAGGAACTGTACTTTCTTTTTTTTTCTTTTTTTAAACCTTTTATAACTGTAATATGTTTTGTGACTACACATCAGTTTTATCAACAGTGAATTTTCAAAGCATACTGGGTGAAAATTGTACTTGTCCGTTACTTATACATTTTGCTATTTGTACAATTGTATTGTTTTTTCACTTGCTGTCTTCCATTACTAGAGTAATTTGGTTATTTATGCACTAGAAGGCAAAAGCAACTTTCCCAGATTAACTGATACTTAAATATCACCTATGTGTTAAAGGCATCACCTCCTTGTTAGCATAGCAGTTGAGTAACCCTTTACAGCAGAAAAGGAAAATTAGATGAGAAGATACTTAGCAACATCCTCATGCATGTGTAATGTTCAATTCTTTGGCAAACTAATAGTCACAAAGAACCCTTTCTTGGTAACTGTTGCCTGATTGCCACCACTGTCCACTTAGCTGGCAGCTATGGATGTAAAATCCAATCAAACTTGTTCAACAATATAACCAACCCAAATCTAAATCTCTCCACACATGTTACATCTGCCCAACCTGCAGGGCAACGTGGTTTTGCCCAATT
Source organism: Pseudophryne corroboree (assembly GCF_028390025.1). Lineage (NCBI taxonomy): Eukaryota > Metazoa > Chordata > Amphibia > Anura > Myobatrachidae > Pseudophryne > Pseudophryne corroboree. The sequence continues at coordinate 977,012,831 of NC_086444.1, read as the reverse complement.
GCTTACTTTATTGGTCTGCTAACAAACCTGAATAATCCCCTATGGCAAGCATTATACTGACAGTTGACCAATGAGTTTGCCTTTTGTATTTACATCATTAACAGCCATGTTGATTCATTTTGGAAATATTCCTTTACAAAGTAAAAGTAAATTATTTTTGCAGTAATTTGTGCAAGATGTATTTGGTTTGTGTTCTTTGCTTTATTTCTGATATTAACATTAATGTTGATATCAATTTGCAAGACAGACCAGTACACTACAACTTAAATATCATTTGCATTTGATAAAAGGCTTTGATTTATATTATACTTAAATAGACACACACACTTTTCAGCAGCTTATCATATCTCATAAGTCCGTTAAACTCCATAATTGAAAATTCAGATATGAATCATGAAGTGAAAGTATACAGTATTTAATGTCAGTGTTAGATTTGAAGCTTGTGCTGCATCTTTCTAAAAGTGTGTTAATGGGGTGGTCTTCAGGTTGCCGACTGTCGGGATCCCTGCGCACAGTATACCGGCGCCGGAATTCCGACAGCCGGCATACCGACAGTTTTTCTCCCTCGTGGGAGTCCACGACCTCCCTGGAGGGAGAATAGAGAGTGCAGCGCGCCACAGTGCCCACAGCGTGGCGAGCGCAGCAAGCCCGCAAGGGGCTCATTTGCGCTTGCCACTCAGTTGGTATGCCGGCGGTCGGGCTTCCGGCGCCGGTATTCTGGTCGCCGGGAGCCCGCCCGCCGGCATACCATACCACACCCTGTTAATGACATCTGGCCCATTTCACAGCTGAGACTGCAGAACCAGTATGACATCACTGGTCCTGCTCCTTGGTATGGATCTACGTATCCATGCTGTGCCATTCTGCAAAACAAATGTGCCAATGTGCTAGGCTCCTTGTTATCTGCATTAGCGAAGCAACTTTCTCCTAAAATGGCAACTGAGTGGAGTGTAAGAGAGTGGTTCATGAAACTCAGATATTTCATATATTATTTAGTTAAAATAAAGACCACCTTTTCTACACATTTTATCTGCAATGACCATCGTACGAGGGGTGTGCTGTGTGTAGGTAGAGTAGACACACGCTGACTGGTTATGAACTGTAATCTCTGACTAAAGTTTTTGTGAAATGTCAAGGCACAGAACTGTATATAAGCAGCACTTCACTCACTTCACAAACTCGTTATGGATCTCAACAGAGGGCACTGGAGAGCCATAATCTTCTATGACTACAAGAGTGGTTTACGACAGCAGGAGAGTTTTCATTGAATGCAAGCTGCTTTTGGAGAGGAAGCACAGTCCTGAACCACTGCAGAATTAGGGAGCGGAAAATGGTCCCTGGAAGACAAGGAGCACCATGGCCGATATCACTGAAGATAACGTTGCTGCTGTGCGGGCTATATTTTAGGTAGACGCCAGGCTGATCATGACCCAGTTAGATAAAGACATAGGCATCTCATTGGTATCCATCCGTTTGATACTCCATGAAAAGCTTGGGCTAAGCAAGGTTTGCTCGCTGGGTGCCCCATCCATTAACTCTAGAGCAGAATGAGGTTCGGCTGACTTGGTGCCTCTACATGCTGGTCAGGCTTGATGCCATACTCTCAAACTCTGGAGTTCATCAGTGGTGATGAATCCTGAATCTACAGTTTTAACCCCAAGACCAAATAACAGTTGGCCTAGTGGGCCCCAGTTGGTGGTGCGCCACTACAGAAGTTCTGATGTGAGCGCAGTATGGCCAAGCAGATGGTGGCTGTTTTTTTGGTCAAGACTGGTCATGTAGCTACGGTGCCACTCGTGCAGCAGCGCACCATCACTGGGGCTTGTACACCAACCAATGTCTGCTGCAAGTGCTGAAAACCATTTCCAGGCACCGACCAAGAATTCACACTCGTGGTGCTCTACTCCATCATGACATTGCACTGCCCACAAGTGGTGGGTTTTCTGCCCATTAACGCATCCAGGAGCTTGGTCATTCACTGTACAGTCCAGACCTGACCCTCTGCAACTTTGTGTTCCCACAAATCAAGCGCAAGATGCGTGGGATTCGTTTTGAATTGTTGCAAGCTGCTGTGGAAACCTTCCTCCAGCATATAGAAGACACATCTGCTTTGTACTGGACCAGCTGCCTCATCAGATGGATTGAGCGCATACAACTTTATTATATAGACTCCTTTGGCGAATACTTTGAAAAAATGTAATGTTCACTTTAACATTTATTGTGGTTTCTCTTACATCCTAGAGGATGCTGGGGTCCATATTAGTACCATGGGTATAGATGGGTCCACCAGGAGCCATTGGCACTTTAAAAGTTTAATAGTGTGGGCTGGCTCCTCCCTCTATGCCCCTCCTACCAGACTTGGTTTAGAAAATGTATCTCTTCTATTGGATCTGACCAAATGAGCTAGCCTTCGCTCCCCACATGCATCAATGAGCCTTGGGTATCCATGACTTTCTTGCAGGTTCCCTGTTATCCTCCTTTGGACCACTTTTGTTAGGTGCAAACCACTACATACTGTGAACACCCCACAAGACTGCCATTTTGGAGATACTCTGACATATTTGTTTAGCCATCACAATTTGGCCCTTGTTAAAGTAACTCAGATTCTTACACTTGCCCTTTTTTTCCTGTTTCCAACACATCAGCTTCAAGAACTGAGGGCCTGATTTTGATTTGGGAGTAAAGCAAAATAAAGCAAGTAACTGTGCACCTGGTCAAAATAATGCACTGCAGGTGGGGCAGATGTAACATGTGCAGAGAGAGTTAGATTTGGGTGTGGTGTGTCCAAACTGAAATCTAAATACTGTAGCAGTGTAAAAATAAAGCTGTCTAACATTTGTGGGCTACTTGTAAAAGCGGGCAGTATTTACCCTGCGCATAATTATTTATTTATTTATTAATTTCTCCCCTTGCATAAAAAGTTTATTTGCTTTGATTTATTTCAAATTAGAATCAGGCAGTGTTCAATTCACTTCATCTGCTAGTGGTTTAAATGTTCTAGCTGATGGGTGATAAGTGCATTGTTATTGAAGCTGGATTGTTTTTATCCCTTGTGGAAAGTCCTAATGTGGACTATGTGTTAGTCATGTATAATCAGCACTGTTTTATATGTAACATGAACAGTATATTGCATTTTAAAAAAAGACATAATAAAGTTAAGCACTGTATCATTATAATTGAAAAAAGTTCAACAATAGTACTAACAAATAATATATGTTGTATGGGGAACAGCATTGAGTGAGGTACAGCTATAGGGGATCCGGACAGAATCCTGACACCCATCAGAATACAGACGCTGGAATCCCAATAAAGTCAAGACACCGACGTCAGAAATAGTCAGTAGGTTAGGTTTAAAGCCGGAGGGGTGGGGTGGGTTGTGTGTGTGTTAGAGTTAGGGTTAGGTCCCACCGGGGGGAGATTAGGTTTAGGCCCCAAGATAGGAGGGTTAGGTTTAGGCTGTGGGAGGGGAGAGGGTAGGGTTAGGCTGCAATAAGGGAGGGAGAGGGGAGAATAACCCTATTTTATCCCTGTCGGGAATTCCAATATCGGAATATCAGTGTCGGTATACTGAACGCTGCTCATTCATACCCAACCCTATCTATAGAATGGAGATTTGTTCACCCATTTGCTCTCTGAACATTATTAATTATTTGTGACTTTTGCAATGGTGTCAATAATACAACACATAACATACTGGTCCGTGTCAACTCCAAATTGCCACATACTGTATCTGTAAGTTATCTGGCCTATGCTAAATACTGTAGCTTGATACATCTCCCTCCATAGCAGGTGCACTAGGAATGCTTGAGTTTGGGGGCTACTATGATAACATGATGTTACAATCCTATTTCTGGAGTCAACACAGGACTACCCTAGCTTTATATAGTGGAGCATTCTCTTATAGGCCCTACACACTGGCCGATACCAGTGAAAGATATGATCGATCTTGTTGAGTAATGAACGAGATATCGTTCATATTTTCAGTGTGTAGGCACCAGCAATGAAAGATGCGCGGCCCCACGCTCGTTCATCGTTTGTTCCGGCTCATTTAAACATGCAAGCCAATATGGACAATCTCGTCCATGTTAGCATGCAGGGCTATGGGGTCGGGTGACGAGGGGAGTGAAGAAATTTCACTCCCCCCACCGCCAGGTTGCCCATCTGCCGTATCGGCCATCGGGCACCTCGGCGGCACACCGCGATGTGTGTAGGGTCCATTAGGGAGCTAGCCCTTTCTCAGAGGGGTGCACCTGAATGCCAAAGATTTCAGACTTTCTGTAGTGTTCAATCATTTTTCAAGCATTGTGTGCTATTAGAGGACATTGTGATCACCAGCCTATCTGTGGCAGGTGTAGTGGCATAGGGAAGATGCACTGGCCCATGGAGACTGCCATCCAGAATCCACAGAAAACTATTTGCTATGAAGTTGTGATTGGGGAGTAGGGAGATAATTCACCATCCACAGCAGATATTAAGTTATTAACCACACTGACACTCCTGACATGCACAAGTCGGTTACATAGATGTATCTTGTGTGTTTTTTGCACTGCGCATTCTCTGGAGCCAAGCGTATGCAGAGTTCTATACAACTCAATTGCATCCCCACATACAGCTGAAAGGGCATAACTGTGTGGCAACAGAGTATGTTACATTTAGTGAGGGTGCATCAAGGGCAAATCAATGGAATTGTGAGCTATGCTATTTGTGTGTACGCGCTGATACGCCAGAGAGCGTGGTGGTGCAGGTGGGCACTGCTTATTACAGCTATGAACCCCGGCAAGTGTAAAGGGGCAGTGCAGTCGCAGAGATATGTACAGCTAAGCATGTGTGATTAGGGCCAACTTTATGTAAACAGAAAGTCCGGTTTTGTCATAGCATAAGAACTTTTACTGCTGTCCTTAAAGCTGGTAATATGGAATCTCACAGTGTGGTTCATTGAGCAGGAGAGATTTCAGCAGAAGACCGCATAACACATTACACGAGATGCTCATACAGAAATCTGTAAATGGTCATGGTTCTTGCAGCACAGTAGACTCTGGCTTTGTGCCCGGTGACTTCTCTACTGCACATACACAAACCACTGGGAAAATGGCCATCGCACCATGGGCCTAATTCAACATGGGTTGTAGTCAACCCTTTACACTGACGTGGGGGGACACCCAGCACAGGGCAAGTCTGCCCTGCAGGCCGTGTTCTCCTCTCCCCTACCCCGAGCAGATAAGGGTAGCCCCCTGCCTATGCCGTCCTAGGCAAACGGAGGGCTGACATCTTTTGGGTTGCAGTGGCTGCATGTGATGTTACGCAGCCGATGTGACTTACCCTGCAAAAAAACACGCCTGTGTTGTCTGGACCGTGCCCCCATCATTGCTGCAACGCTGCCCCCTAAATGCCACTTGTTGCTCCCCCGCCCTGCAAACACCTCTGCCTGTCAATCAGGCAGAGGCGTTCGCATATGTGAGATGCCATCGCTTCTCACTGTGTGCGCACACGCTCAGTGCGGCTTCTGCGTGTGTGCACACAGATGTGACAGAAGGGCTTTAGCACGCAAACGCATCGTAGATGCATTCCATGCTGAGTCGGGCCCTATTTTCCTGGTGATTTTTTCTGCACTGCAACACTGGTTTGAGTTGATCAATGAAAATATTTTTATTCTGCACAGTTTGGCAGAGCAGGGAGGGCCAGCCATGGCATGCATAGGTACCCAGCGGCGACTAGTGACGCCCAGACACTGTCCCACCCTGGTCCTCCTCAGGCTCCACAAGTCACAGAGCAGTGACAATCTCACTCTGGCCACAGGCGCTGCTCCCTGTCACCATACTCGGCCGCTGCACTGACTCGGCAGACAGAACTCTAAAGGTATGTACACACGCTGAGATAAATCTGTAAGATTTTGACTAGTCAAAATCTTAATGAAAGTTAGTGCAGATCTCATAGTGTTAGGCAGCTTGCGATACAGATTCTATCCTGATGCACGCTCCCGTGGGGTCGGTATTGCAAGGCTAGATAGACTGTGCAGGCGAGTTAATCTTGACTATCTAGTGTACTATCTAGTACAAGGTATAGACAAAATCTCAAGTACATATAGGGGGTCATTCCGAGTTGTTCGCTCGTTATTTTTTTTTTGCAACGGAGCGATTAGTCGCTATTGCGCATGCGCAATGTCCGCAGTGCGACTGCGCCAAGTAAATTTGCTATGCAGTTAGGTATTTTACTCACGGCATTACAAGGTTTTTTCTTCGTTCTGGTGATCGTAATGTGATTGACAGGAAGTGGGTGTTTCTGGGCGGAAACTGGCCGTTTTATGGGAGTGTGTGAAAAAACGCTGCCGTTTCTGGGAAAAACGCGGGAGTGTCTGGAGAAACGGAGGAGTGTGTGGGCGAACGCTGAGTGTGTTTGTGACGTCAAACCAGGAACGAAACTGACTGAACTGATCGCAGATGCCGAGTAAGTCTGGAGCTACTCAGAAACTGCTAAGAAGTGTCTATTCGCAATTCTGCTAATCTTTCGTTCTCAATTTTGATAAGCTAAGATTCACTCCCAGTAGGCGGCGGCTTAGCGTGTGCAAAGCTGCTAAAAGCAGCTTGCGAGCGAACAACTCGGAATGACCCCCGTAATCAAAATCTGTGCTATCTGTGCTCTGGGGGAGTTCAAGGGAAATCACATAATCAAAATCGGGCATAGCAAGGATCTCACCGTGTGTACACACCTTAAGTGGCCAGGCGCCGCTGTTGAAGGGGCGGGGTGGCAAAGGGCTCATAAAGAAAAAAAAATCTAAGTTGCTGATTACTGCTATTCACGTTCACTCCAACAGTAACCTGCTGATGACGCTTGCTACCACATAGAGGGTCTGACCCTCAAAAATGTCCAAATAACCAATGAAACAGACAAGTGAAAATGGATCAGTTGTACAAAGAAATGTATATTTAATATGCAACATGATATAAATTATTACCAGTTATTTATATAGCGCACACATATTCCGCAGCGCTTTACAGAGAATATTTGCCCATTCACATCAGTCCCTGCCCCAGTGGAGCTTACAATCTATATTACCTACCACATGTACACATAGACACATTCACATTAGGGTTCATTTTTGTTGGGAGCCAATTAACCTACCAGTATATTTTTGGATTGTGGGAGGAAACCGGAGCACCCGGAGGAAACCCACGCAAGTACGGAGAGAATATACAAACTCCACACAGTTAGGGCCATGGTGGGAATCAAACCCATGTCCTCAGTGTTGTGAGGCAGTAATGCTAACCATTACACCATCCGTGCTGCCCCATATAAATGAGAATTCTAAAAATCCAAATGGTACTAACTAAATGACGTATAATCATTAAAATGGAATGACAATAAACAAAAGTCGTTTTAATGACGTTGGTGTGGACTTGCGAGGTCTTCTCAAATGGGGGCAGATGTACTAAGCCTTGGAGAGATGAAGTGGAGAGACTACCAAGCAACCAGCTCCTGTCACTTTTATACACAGCCTGTAACATGTCAGTTAGGAGCTGATTAGCTGCTGCGTTATCTCTCTCCACTTTATCACTCACCAAGGTCTAGTACATGTCCTTATGTCCCTTATCAGTTACATGCGGGTCGCTCCTGTATCGGTAATGCCACCAATCAAATTATACTCCTAACTGATAACGGTAATAAGACACAATGTGGTTTACAACAAGGTATTGACAGACTGAAGGAATTGGTAAACAATAAGAAAATAAAAATACATTTTTACTACAGGCGATATTAAGACAGACGAGTGAACTAAAAAAATGGGAAAGAATTTTTTTGTTATCATTGAATAAAATGAATAATCACTTGGCAACGACGGGTAGGCACTGCTAGTTTTATGTAACACTTGAGCTATTGCTACACACCTTGTGACAGAAAACAAATAGCTTTCTGTGATCACACTTTGCAGTTATTGCTGTGTTCCTTTTTCTTACAATTAGAATTGTACTGAGTGCATGTACAGTATTTCATTTTTTTATCACAGGTGGTATTCAGTATACCGGTTGTTGGGATCCCGAAGCACAGTATACCGGCGCCGGAATCCCGGCAACTGGTATACCGACACCTTTTCTCCCTCTTGGGGGGTCCACGACCCCCCAGGAGGGAGAATAGATAGTGTGGCAAGCACAGGGAGCCTGCAAGGGGATTATTTGCACTTGCCCCGCTGTCGGCTAGCCGGCGGTCGGGATCCCGGCGCCGGTATGCTGGCCCCCTGGAGACCTGGCCGCCGGCACTCATACCACACCCCTTTATCACCCCTTTGCCAGGTAGTGACAGCAGTGGATGCTAAAGACATACGTTTCAGTCAGCTGCCAACATAACAGAAGATAAGAGTATGAAAGCTTAAAAAAAACCCCAGTCCTTAAAGTCTCATCTTTATTTTGTTAAATGGAAAATGTTCGCTCTCATCAGCTCCCTCTGTGTATAGCCATATCTATACTTTCAGTAAAGATTGTAAAATATTTGCTAATAACTACTCATGTCTCCCAGACATAGAAATGAAAGGTTTGCAGTATCTTTTAAAGGTTTTATGTTTTTCTTACTGTAAGAGAATGTACTGAAGGCTGCGTGAATAAAGGACACATTTGTAAGTGTAATTTAAAGTACATTATTTAGATTACATATTTCATTGATCCAAAATTGCATGTTATGGCTCTTTTCATAATGGTGGCCTTTAGTAAAATACTTGCAATAAAGTGGTCTATGGCTAATAATAATAATAATATGTTGCCTGCGCTACATAGTGCTTTATATAGTGAAAAGTATTTAAATTCTCTGTTTTCTTCCTTAAGTAAATTAAGTATAAATGCTGCTTTGGTGTCTGAGTTAAGTTGTATATAAAATGTATGAATGTACCTCAGATCTAAAATAATTCTGCATTTCCCATATAAATCATCAATTACCCTAGTCCAGTAGGTCTCCGGTCATCCAGTAGGTGCACAGGTGCAGTCATTACTTACTGACACATTTTAAAACATCCACAGTTGGAGCTAATTATTTAACTTGCAATTCTGTGAGGAGACCTGGAAAAATAGAACTGTTGGGGGTCCTGAGGACCGAGTTTGAGAACCTGTGCCCTAGTCATTTACCATGTCAACTATCAGAACTGTATTAGCTGTTTCCCATGGGGGCATATATTCTCATGTATATCCAAATTAGACATATAGGGGTATATTCAATTCATGATTCGACCTATTCAATGGGGCCGCCGTTTTTCCGACTTGTCGGCAATTCCGACTTGTCGGAAAACATGTGGATCGGCGGATTAGCCGTGGATCCACTTGTTTTGTCGGATTTGCGGCCCGTTTTCGACAATGTCAATCTGACTTTAAAAAAAGGCTCAAATTGAATACTGAACTGTCGGATCCTTTCAGTTGAATAGACCCCATAGGGGGAGATTAAATTATCTGCAGTAAATTACTGTTCGTGAAACCAGAAGGTAGCCAAGGCTATTCATTTACACTTCTGACTTCTCCCAATCACCTTGTTAACGCCAGTTATCTTCATGTGTTAATGGGTGATAACTGCCTGTTCAAACTTGGCTTCCATAATAAAACACTGCTCTGGCTGCAGATGATTGTTAGAATATTGAGCTAATTACCTATCGGTATGTATTATTTGGCTTGTTAGTGATTTCAACCTGCTTTACTCATAATTTTATATGTTATCTCCTGGTATCTTGACGTTGGCTTTGTTCCCGAATCCCTGTGGCTATTCTAAGACCTCCCAGTTTGCCTCTCCTAAGGCTTATATGAGTACTCAAATATACCAGAAGCTGACTTACTGACATCTTAATGATTGCTACCACATATTTATTTCACCTTTAACCAGTGCAGGGGACAGGGCTCTAACTAGCGGTTGGCTATGACACTCGCCAGGGGCTCTGGTCAAGGAAGAGCACCACCTGGCTTAGCCTGTCAACCCCTAGGAGTCCTGTCTGCTACCCAGATGACCCATTATAAACCTTTATTATTCAGCAGTGGTTCCCAAACGTGGTGTTCAAGGCACCCATCAGTCCAAGTCTTAAGGATAGCCATGCTTAAGCACAGGTGACTTAATTAGTACCTGTCAGTTTGATTATACTATCTGTGCACAAGGGATATCCCTAAAACCTGAACTGTTTGGGTGCCTTGAGGACTGCATTTGGGAACCACTGCTCTAAAGCAATGCTGTGTAAAGGACTGCTTGGTGCGGCACTAATTTCATGTTGCTTGGAGATAATAGACTCAACAAGTTAATGCCCCCTCTATTGATTCTGCTTCAGGTCATGCCACCCTCTCAACACTCTGAGCAAGCCCTCCCTTGCATTCTCTATATTTTTTCCCCATGCCTGCATATATCATACAAGGCCTCACATCTTGCCGCTCATTCCCCCCCCCCCCATCCTAATGCACCTCTTCTGCTCCCTATCTTTTCTCCAACACCTCTACACTTCTGCCACTGACTGTTACTGCACAACTAAATCCATTGTCCCACCTCCCCCCTAATGTATCCTATTTCTCCTACATTTTGTGTTTTTAAACTAAGGGTCTCAAATAATATACCCTATACATCTGATGGGGTGCACACTGCACATCATGTCCTTCATTTTGCCAGGGGCGCCCTGATTCCTAGGTATGGCACTACCAGGGGACCACCAGCTATGTGCTTGGTGCAGTAAAGTGCAAACCTCAATGCAGGGGTCTCTGGCAAAGGGGGTAATTCCAAGTTGATCGCAGCAGGAATTTTGTTAGCAGTTGGGCAAAACCATGTGCACAGCAGGGGAGGCAGATTTAACGTGCAGAGAGAGTTAGATTTGGGTGTGGTGTGTTCAATCTGCAATCTAATTTGCAGTGTAAAAATAAAGCAGACAGTATTTACCCTGCACAGAAACAAAATAACCCACCCAAATCTAACTCTTTCTGCACATGTTATAGCTGCCTCCCCTGCAGTGCACATGGTTTTGCCCAACGGCTAACAAAATTCCTGCTGCGATCAACTTGGAATTACCCCCAAAAACCACCAGTGCATTCGACCTTGCACCCTTGTTACTGGTGGTACTACTTCTGGTTGATTGCATCAAATATATTAATGCTTCATAAGTCAGTGGCATTCAAAAGGTTAATGTGTCTCCTCTGAGAGAGTCCATAAGGGCTTTCATTGTTTTTCTTTGAAATAATATAATACATAATTTCTAACCTTCTTTTACAATGTAGGGTAAAGCATACAGTGTGATTTTTTTTCACAGAATAATATGTGATAATGCTGATTTGATTACCTTATAACCTTCATTATATGGGTAAGAGACTCAGTACGCAATTGGCGTATGGGGTACCGTAAGGGTACGCACTTAGCGTAGCATACGCTCAGCCGTGATCGAGACGCACATGCGGCACGCTCGCTCACAGCTTAATGCGTGGTGTCGAGCACGCTATAGGCGGGCGACTACCATAATGCTACGCTACCAGCGTAGCGGACGCTCGAGACCACGAGGAGATCACGAGCGGCGCAGACGCTCACAAGATGACAATCAGTAAACCTTGAATGTAGCACACAGAAAGGATACTCTTATACTGTAAACCTTGTACTGAAACACTGTAGCGATATAACGCTGCTTAACCTTGTTAATACTAAAGCTGTTTGAGCGATCGAGACGCTCCTATTACCCACTGCAATGTAATGAACAAACGATACCGTGCTAAGGTTCCAACACCTTTACTAACAAGCTTTTAAGTTATATCGAAAAAGGTAAAACAGTTCACAAGTCATACACTACAAACTAACATATAATTCTAACAGAATATCTAGACAAAAATATACAATAACTTTACAATCTTTTACTATAACAGAGAGAGAGAGAATATGGCCAATACAAGCAAAGAGCGAGATGATTACAGAGAATTACTTACACACACTGGGAATGATCGCTGCGCAGCCTTCTGGTACCAGCTCCGAGTTAGTCAAGATGAAAACCGTTTGTGGAGAGTGCGAGAGCTGCCCAGGCTGGCTGATCTTATATACACTGAGTACAGTATACTACAAAGGGACCTATAATCTCATTGTTCATTGGACACAGGAATGTCTCCTCGCATCATAACAAAAGGTCATAGGTTAGTTTGAACAGGTGGGCTGTGACTATATCAAACTGCTCAGGTGGGAGGGAATCTGAAGATTCCCGCCGCATGGGTAATGAATCGCAAATATAGTAAATGTCCAGAAAATACTAATGGCCATATCTATACGCAGGAGCGATTAATCTTTACCTAACCAGCACCGGATTGTTTCTAATAAAATGTTCTTTAGTTAGGTACCAGACACAGCTGTTCAAACCCTGTCTGACCCTTCGTACCATACAAAGAGGAATTCCTCTGTCCAGCGACCATTTACATTAAACAAACTTACAGTCATTATTAAGGGGAACATTATCTATAAAACGTACTATTTGGTTTCATTATTTAACGATTGAGTCGCCCGCTAGACGCACACAAACTCTACCGTAAATGCACATACCACGCGCTCGAGCGCATGGCCGAGGCGCCATCACGCGGCTGCGAGTATCCGCACGCACGGGAGAGAATGTGCACGTGCAGCAGGCACGCGCATGAGGTGAATATATGGCAACGTGTAGCATGATATTTTTCTGACTTTGACAGTCCACCCTTTGGCAGTCATCAATAACTGCCACTTCCTAAAACAGTTCAAAAAGAGAAAAATATATGTCATGTATAAATACATTTCTATGATTGGGTAAGGGAGAAGAGAGGAAGGTGGGAAAAAGGTATGACCTAGTGAGATAGTAGAAGCATGTGTGTATGAATCCATGTTTGAGGGGTCATGTATCATCGTGCCGTACGTGTTTTAAATTTAGCTTCGAGGTATTGCGAAGTATACATTTGAATTCCTTCTTATCCCGTATTACGGGTCTGTGGATGGGCTGTCAAACTTGACCGAGCTCTTTTTGGCTTTTTGTTGTAACAAAATGGGGGAGCACATTTTAGTTGATGATACATGATTGGGGGGATATGTGAGTGCTGATATCTGTGCCTATATTCCCTATCAACTATGTGTGTCGTTACCTAGAGGTTGTAGAGGTGAAAATAAGAAGTGTCGTTACGGGGTAGAGATACCATTATGTGAGGTTAATTTACATTCCGCCGATTGAAGTCTTGTCTGAAGTCTGGTCTCGATGTACATGTTGCCTGATGTCTCTTTGGGCTTTTGCTATAATGCGAGCAAAGCCGTTTCAATGTCCATAAAATTTTAAATCACTAAAGTTCTGGGCTAGCGTTTTCATTAAAGTCACTAGGGATATTGGGGGCCGGCAACATAGTCCATAAAAAAATCTTTGTATAAATGTGGTCTTCAAATCCTTCTTCCAAGCGAGTCTTTGTACCTTGGAGAAAAACAAAGGAGAAACGGGTGAAAGAAACGGATCGTGGAATCACATTTTATCACAGCGTAGTCTCAATGGTTGGGTCGTAAATCAAATCAATTTTGTTATGCGATACAGTCATTACTTCAGGCGGTACCTTTCCAATATAACATAATCCCCCTGAGTTTGGGGCAAGCCACTCATACGCCTTTCTCCCGCATATGAAATATGCATCATCGGGGAGAACATATGGGACTGAATATGTCAAAACCATGTTACACATTTTCCATGTGAACTCTCCTAACCCTAATTCTCCCATCTGTCTAGTACACGTATCCGGTTGTATGATATGTGCACAGTATCCTGGTGATACTTCTCCAACTCTCATTGTCCTACTTCCTAGGGTATACCTATATCGGAAATATTTTCCACTGTGGCGTATAAGCTCTGTATCTGTAGGCATTCTATCGGCTCTGTATGAAAAGGTCATGGTTTTGTTATTCCATGACACTTCCCAATTTCCCGGCTTTCGGGGATTGGAAATGTTAAAACACACTATGGACCTATCCACATGATATTGGTGGAGCTTCAAACTAGGAGGACTAGAGATATTAAACCTCTTGTCCACCGGCCTCCCACCACTTAACTCAAGTACCTCCCCTATCGTTAATGGGAATGGTACTAGTCCTGATTTGCTATGACCTTGAGGTACTTGAGAGCATACCCAACAGTCTGTCTGATTTAACACTTTACCCACTAAGGAGTGATAGTCACTCAATGGATGCCGGTCCATGTGGACATTAAAACTGGACTGACGTTTCTTGATGCACCCATCCTCAACTAAGTTATCACAATGCCTACAGATGCAATTTTCTTCAGCTAACAATCCTTCACAATTCCTTCTATGGTCAATGCTATCAGATCGTTTTCTGATACTCGCCTTTGCTTGGTGATTATGTTGTTCTTGGAAATCTACGCCTCCATCTCTGTCATCAGAACCTTTCTGGATCCTTTCTCGACCTCACTGGTACTCTCACCGAAACAGACTGCTCTGGTCAACATCAGGGTCAACATGAAAACACGGATCACAGTCTCTTGAGGCGAGTCCATCTTACAGGAGGAGAAAGGAGAAATTTGTAATGGGGGTACAGAAAAACAGTTTGAGGGGGAGAGAAACTTGTTACGATAATTAGTTCTCTAGTCTTGTTGTTCTTCTTGTTCTGTTGTCATCTCAAAGGTGCTGTCTCTCAGTCTTCTAAACATTCTAGTGATACAATATTCTTTCTAGCTCAGTGCTCTTTCTGTAAGGAGAATTAATCTTGCATTACCATTTATCCAACTGATGTGTGACATACCATCTGTAAAGTATGAGAACATGAGAAAGAAGAAAAAAAAAAAAAAAGAGAGAGAGAACAATTCATATATATATGTTACATAAACCAACAATAAACAACAACAGGAAAAAAAAAAAACATTTTTTTTTCAGGGGAAAAAAACATTGTCAGATCTTCCGTTCACCATTAGGCTGTCACATCTACATGTCCAATGGTATCTTTGCATAGTCTCTCCCACCAGTATTTCCATACTCCACCCTTTGTATCTGGCCAGGATACATCGATGCTGGTAGGTCATACTGGGGTTTGGTAGACTTCTGAAAAGGTCAGGTAGTCAGGTAATGTTGGAGCTGTTGTGGTGAACATCAGAGATGGGGAAAAAGAAACATTTTACAGATACATTACAAATTTTACCCGGTCATTCCTGTGTCTTCAAGGAATGACCTCCCAATTTATTAACTGTTACCTCAGGCTTTATCAAGGTTAATGATCAACTTTCCTAATCATAAATTATATGTGTGGACCAAAATTTGACATGTGCGATACCTGATTATACTTCCGAGTGTCGTAACTCTGCTCGTGTTCTTGTCTAGGGGGTCTGACTTTATGTGGGCTGTTGCAGTTACTGGCATAATGCCCTTCTCTTTTACAAAGATAACAAATCCTTGGTTTCCTCCATGTGCCAATGGCCTGGGGTTTTGGTTGATTTGATGCCTCCTCTAATGCTTGGATGCTCATCACCATCAACCGCTCTTCCTGTGTTTCCCTGGTTCTTTGACTATTATGGTCATGTCGTTGTCTAGGGGGTGTATATATCTTGTGTGTGTTTTTTTTTAGACCTACAATCTCGTGCAACATGACCTTCCCTTAAGCAGTTGTAACACCTTCTTACTTTTGACCTATTCACAGGGGGTTTGTGGCTTGCTTTTAATGTTCTGGTCATGATTAATAGCGGACTCTTTCAAATCGGCCACTGAGATATCTCTCCAGTTAGGTAGAGAGGCTTGTATACTCGTTCTTAATACTTCCTTTAAACCATTTATTAACACATAAACTGCTACTTTCCTGTAGTGTACATTTGTTTTAATATCTTCTATACCAGTGTATCTAGCCATTTCCTGCAGTGCCCGATGAAAGTAATTAGAAGTGATTTCCCCCTCTCTTTGTCTTATGGAGAAGATTTCTTCCCATTCCACATCGGATGGGAAATATACTCCTAACTGTTGACTGATCTGCTTGATATTCTCCTGATTGTGTTCCTCCGTACAAGGTACTTCGGTGTCTAATTCACAATCAGTAATAAATTTCGCAGAGTCAACATTGGAGGGCAGACATGCCCTTAGCACTGCCCGCCAACCTTTGTTGGTGGGTTCTGCAGAATTACCTAACTCTCTAATGTACTTCTGACATGCGGCTAGATTTCTCCTGGGATCAGGGAATTCAGACATAATTGTCATCAATTCCATCCTGGACCAGGGACATTGCATAGCAATGTCTCTGATGGGAGTGACCTTGTGACTATTAGTCCTTTCATTGGGGATTGTGTTCACCCTGACAGGATTTTGTTCCATTATGCTATTTTGTGTTAACTCTTCGGTGTAAGATGCATTTGTCTGTGAGTAACATACAATACCGTACTTACCTGTTGACACGACCTCACCTGACCCTCCGTTAGGGGGTTTGATTATTGCCTTTACCGAATTGGTCGTGTCCACCTGGACGTCTTGTGTGATGGCTGCTGGAAAAGATGCCGACATCGTGCTAGGTTCACTTTCTTGCTGGTAATCCTGAGGGAAGTTTAACATGGGGTGCAACTTGCATGGGTTAATAGTTGTACATTTAACAGTATTACAATTATTCTTGTTACATTTATTACAATTGTTCTTATCATCTATAATACAGTTGCTAAGTGCATGTTTATCAAACACCAGTGTGCCATTCTCTGTAACCACCCTCTCTCTCGCTGCCATATTTTTCTTACCAAAGTGAGAGTCAGCTGTATAAGCTAATCCTCCTTGTATTTCACCTTCCTGTTGCCATAATTGTAAACAATCATAATATTTGATCCGTCTCTTTGCAGATTTAATGAGACATATCCTTCTCCTTAGATTCTGTAACACCTCGGGACTAAAACTGCCTACCAGTGGGAACTTTTCCCCATCGTGCACAGTCATTCTTTCCCATTCATCGCACAAAACTTCTGTGTGTGAACCGTATTTCTCACACATTACATACCTTGCCGACCCGATTGGTCGGTTTACTAAATCAACCCGAACCGAGGTTGATCGCCCCCTACCTGAACAACTGGCCCCCATCTTTGCAGGTGTTGCTTTCACTACCTCTGACCTTCAAATCAGGGTCTTCAGCGAACCCTTACAAAAACCAAGATGTCCGGGGTAGGCCGGCGGCGGAAGTTTACCGAGTACTCCACTCACTCGCCCACGTCGACCAATACGCCCACACACTGCTCTAGCGCTGGCGTACTCGACCTAGGGCCCCTGCGACCTGAACCTCTATTTACTGGAACATGTGGGTGTGATCCGAAGAGCACTTAACCCTTTCCAGTAACTATTGGTTGTTGGATAGTTCCCAAGTGACCAGCGAACTTCCCTTAAAATAAAAAAATTACACAAATCACGTTAGAATGTACAAATAGCGTTTATGACCCCTCTAGCGTACGCAAATGGTACTGGGTCAAGTTACTAACTAATGCACACAGTTACGTGCGGTACAATCGTTCTGCACATAAGCAACTAATCTTATGTGCGGAGCGACCAGTGGAATCGAAAATTGTGGCTGCGAATTCCTTCAGCCTGAGCTTAATGGCCTATATGGGTACCGCACCAACCCTTTCTGGTGTTGTGCTCTTTTACTCTTTATCTATAGCGGACTTCTTAGTCTGCTGTACCTGGACCTCCTGGTCTGTCTGGACCTCCTGGGCTGTGCTACAGTAGACCTCCTGGTCCGCTATACTCTAATGCTCTTTTTTAAATGTTTAACAAGGGATGCCTCCCAAGCCACCGTGCCGTCACTGACACGTATGTTCCTCACGAGAACTTGATGATTTCCTTTGGTTCAACCCCAAAAATTAGAAACTTATATATATGTATACACACTCTTTCACCTCATGTACTCTTTACTTT
This sequence comes from Pseudophryne corroboree, assembly GCF_028390025.1. Taxonomy (NCBI): domain Eukaryota; kingdom Metazoa; phylum Chordata; class Amphibia; order Anura; family Myobatrachidae; genus Pseudophryne; species Pseudophryne corroboree. The sequence goes on along the minus strand of NC_086444.1, from coordinate 976,994,985 downwards.
CGTTTCTGCGCAGAAATCCCTTTCATTCAGTATCGCAGGTTAATCCCGAGGAGTTACAACTAGAGAAGGATCTATTAGCTTAAAATTTTGGACACTGAGATCGATTTGCGCTATTTTCGCGTTGCCTCCTTATCGCCTAATTAAAACAATACTATCGTGTGATTTGTATTATGTGGGCGTACCCAGACGCTCCGTTGCGTAATATACGCTCCGTGCGTCGGCCCTTGCGTCGCGTACACTAATCCCGCCCTTTGTTAGAGACACGTGTACGCCAGCCAGGTATATCCACAGAAATACAATTTAACACGTTTATATCAATGTAGATGATCTTTAACTGTAATCATCTACTGAACACCACACCAAACTTCCTTGTATCTTAGGCAAGCCGTGCGCGTGTATTACAAATTACTCCTTAACGTATTATTTTTACTCTTTAACTACCAATAGCAACAAATCTTTCTCAGCACGTTATCAATTGTGAAATGGCAACCAGGAAAGTGATATGTGAAAATACACAAATGAAAAGAAACAGAAATAAACAGTTTTAAAAGACACTAGCGTATTGTTCTTACCTCCGGTTCCGGATTCCACCAGCACTCCTTCAACGTAGCGAAACAGACGCTTATCTAGCCAGCACTACTGTATCCCGATACGAAGGGATACTGCCTTCCCGCCCTTGCTGACAGATAACGTTTGTTTTCGTTAGTGCGGATATGTGGAGGACGGACGAGCCCTCAATTGATAATGCTGATTTGATTACCTTATAACCTTCATTATATGGGTAAGAGACTCAGTACGCAATTGGCGTATGGGGTACCGTAAGGGTACGCACTTAGCGTAGCATACGCTCAGCCGTGATCGAGACGCACATGCGGCACGCTCGCTCACAGCTTAATGCGTGGTGTCGAGCACGCTATAGGCGGGCAACTACCGTAATGCTACGCTACCAGCGTAGCGGACGCTCGAGACCACGAGGAGATCATGAGCGGCGCAGACGCTCACAAGATGACAATCAGTAAACCTTGAATGTAGCACACAGAAAGGATACTCTTATACTGTAAACCTTGTACTGAAACACTGTAGCGATATAACGCTGCTTAACCTTGTTAATACTAAAGCTGTTTGAGCGATCGAGACGCTCCTATTACCCACTGCAATGTAATGAACACACGATACCGTGCTAAGGTTCCAACACCTTTACTAACAAGCTTTTAAGTTATATCGAAAAAGGTAAAACAGTTCACAAGTCATACACTACAAACTAACATATAATTCTAACAGAATATCTAGACAAAAATATACAATAACTTTACAATCTTTTACTATAACAGAGAGAGAGAGAATATGGCCAATACAAGCAAAGAGCGAGATGATTACAGAGAATTACTTACACACACTGGGAATGATCGCTGCGCAGCCTTCTGGTACCAGCTCCGAGTTAGTCAAGATGAAAACTGTTTGTGGAGAGTGCGAGAGCTGCCCAGGCTGGCTGATCTTATATACACTGAGTACAGTATACTACAAAGGGACCTATAATCTCATTGTTCATTGGACACAGGAATGTCTCCTCGCATCATAACAAAAGGTCATAGGTTAGTTTGAACAGGTGGGCTGTGACTATATCAAACTGCTCAGGTGGGAGGGAATCTGAAGATTCCCGCCGCATGGGTAATGAATCGCAAATATAGTAAATGTCCAGAAAATACTAATGGCCATATCTATACGCAGGAGCGATTAATCTTTACCTAACCAGCACCGGATTGTTTCTAATAAAATGTTCTTTAGTTAGGTACCAGACACAGCTGTTCAAACCCTGTCTGACCCTTCGTACAATACAAAGAGGAATTCCTCTGTCCAGCGACCATTTACATTAAACAAACTTACAGTCATTATTAAGGGGAACATTATCTATAAAACGTACTATTTGGTTTTATTATTTAACGATTGAGTCGCCCGCTAGACGCACACAAACTCTACCGTAAATGCACATACCACGTGCTCGAGCGCATGGCCGAGGCGCCATCACGCGGCTGCGAGTATCCGCACGCACGGGAGAGAATGTGCACGTGCAGCAGGCACGCGCATGAGGTGAATATATGGCAACGTGTAGCATGATATTTTTCTGACTTTGACATATGCCATTGGCATAATTAATATTAGATATTTCTTAGTCCAGACCTTCATACTTTCTAGCATATATTCCAAAATTAGGATAATGGTTAGGATGTGCATATAGAGAGCACAGTTATGTTGCCATGTACTGGGGCTAAGTTGTCGCCTAATATTAGTGAGCAGAGACCATAAATGTCCAGTTAAGAGCGGCATGAATGCCCAAGTAGTACTATCCCTTGCTTCCCTCTAGGACATAAACCCACTTGTTGTAGGACAGCAGATCCCTAGTGTACATTTTTAGTTCCATGCAAATACACAAGTACAACTCTATATCAGGCTGATAGACTGTAACAGGTACAGTATAGGGTATCCATCTGCTATTCTAGCAAATCTGTGATTTGGTCTTCAAATGAGTAAAGGAAAAACACCCTATTTCAGGGTTCTACAGACCTTAAACAATTATAGTAATAGCATATCAGTCAAGCTATAGTAGTAACCTCAAAGTCCAGCTTTAACTCTACAATTATGAGTTCTACATCTAGCTTAGTGTAGATCACATATCTAAATAAACATCTACTCTGTCTCGCCTCCAGCACGCATGTGCAGTGGGGGTAGTGGCACACACCCATCAACTGGCTGCCACTGCTGGGGAGACGAGACAGACCTAGGCTGAGAGTAGGAGGACCGACCAGCCTACAGGGAATGGGGTAATTATGGGTGTGTGGGGGTGGTGGTGGGGGGGTGGGGGGCGGTAGCATGCGGAGGTGACTCAGTTCCCTTTACTAGACTCAGATACTGTAGTTAATAATTTTCTTTCTGTAGCGCATTTGAGCCAATTCTCTAGATCCCAGGTTGTATAATGCAGTTTCAAAATCATGGAGACATTGGAGCCAATTCAGACCGGATCGCTGCATAGCGGGCGATAAGGTCTGAACTGCGCATGCATATGCACCGTAATGCGCAGGCACAATGGTCCACAGCGACGGGGAGTGCCGGGCAGCGACAGCATGGTGAAAAAAATCCCATTGCACCTGTGAACGCAAGGAGATTGACAGGAAGAGGGCATTTGTGGGTGGCAACTGACTGTTTTTGAGGAGTGTCCGGAAAAACGCAGGAGAGACCATCTGATCGCAGGGATGCAAAAAACGCACCCTAGTGATCAGGTCTGAATTAGCCTCACTGTGTTTTGCGTAAAAGGCAGCTTATTGCATGCAATATCCTCACCAACAATCAATTCCTCTTATTAATTTGATCATTTTTAGTTTTTAAATACAATAATACATTTAAGTATCCTGACTAAATATTCTGCCTGAGTAAAGAAACTAGTAGGAGATGTTTTGTTTTTGTAGCAATATGTTCTAGTTGCTTGGAGTTTTGGTTATTTAGAGTGGAACTGTGTGTAAGCAGGTTGACCTCTAAGCACATACTTCTCAGGCAACCCAAGGGGTCATCGTATGTGTGAGCTGTTTTCAAAAATGATTTTTCTATACCTATTTTTGAATCGAGATTTCTTTTAGTAAGTATTCTGCAATCCCTATGTCCAGATGTGAGTCTATGGGCCTGATTCAGAGATGAAGGCTATTCAGTACAGTAGCAATGCAGCTGCTACCGCAAAATTATGCTAATGCTGCAGGAGACGTTTTGTATGAATTGACGCCTCTTGCCAGCTTCTGTGATCCGCTGCTGCGTCCGAAAATGTAAAAAAAGGATCCTTACCCAGTGTTTGTGGTATAAAAGTTAATAATATATGATGAATTTGAATATTTTTTTCTATTTTGAGGGGCCCATATTTCAATGAGTTGTAGCTATTTAAAACTTGTTACATATGATAAATTGTGCTCCAGCCAATCAACTTCTAACTGTCATGTGTTTGAAAATGTACAGTTAGGAGCTAATTGGCTGGAGCACCATTTATCATTTGCAACAAGTTTTAAATAGCTACAACTCATTGGTATATGGGCCCTATTTTTTTTTTATTGTAGATTTATTTATTGTAATTGACTTTCAAGGATACACTATTGTTCTTGGTGACACCATTAAAGTCACCATTGGCTTCATATGCCAAAACTTAAGCAAGATTTTGAGGTCTTTTGTTAAAAAAATGTGCAATCTAAAACTCTGTATTGCTGCAGTATGTGCGTTCACAGCCGTTGTATGTGCACCATCAGAGATCTGTGCTTAACTACTAAAGAGGGGTACACACGGAGAGATCTGTGTTTAATATCTAAGCAAATCTGCTAGATTGCTTAGATTTTTAAGCACGGATCTGTGTGTATGCCCCCCAGCGATAGCGACGCGCGGGGCTATCGGCGGTGCTAGATTGAGCCTGCATGCAGGCTCAATCTAGCGGGTCGCTCACTTCAGCGCTGTGTGAAGTGAGCACTCCTCGCTGAGCACACATATCGCTGCGCTGAGCGGTGGGAGAGAGATGTGTGCTGAGCGGTCTGTGTTAAGGCCAGTACTCACGGCCCGATGCTGGAGAGATGTGTGCTGAGCGAACCGGCGCGATCTGTGCTGAGCGTGCGGGGGGAGACGGGGGGCCGATCACTTCACCCAGTGGGTGAAGTGAGCGACCCGCTAGATTGGCCTGCATGCAGGCCAATCTAGCAGCAGCGATAGCGATGCGCGGGGCTGCGCATCGCTATCGCTGTTAGGGCTACACACGGAGCGATCTTGCTGAAAATCTAAGCAATCTAGTCAGATTGCTTAGATTATCGCTCCGTGTGTACCCCGCTTTAAGATCGCTCAGCATACATCTCTCCCGTCAGTACTGGCTTTAAGCAATCTGGTCAGATTGCTTCAATTTTAAGATTTTGCTTTTGCGATCGACCTTGAATTAGGCTCTCAGTCTCAGCTTCATTATGAGCAGAGTGACCAGTGGTTGTTTGGGCTTAATGACTGACCTCTCCTTTTAATACATTTACCAGCAATAGGACAAGACAGAGTCAGACTTTTGCTTGTTTGCTTTTGTTATCCATAGAGAATTTCACTGGAGATAATTACATAGGTCTCTTGTGCTAAGAGCTTTTGTTCCTCAGTCACACCTCCAAGTGCACTGAGCTGTGTAATAGTCACTGGGAGACTGAGGCTGAATGGGATTAGGGAGCTGCAGGGACTGGTTTGTGGAGTTTCTGCTACTGTATTCCTGATGGAATTGTGTATTTATTTCTGGTAATAAAACCGTGCTTGTATGTACTGTCTGCCATAAAATGATAGGGTAAGTTAATTGTCGCATCTGGGGATAGAGAACCAGAAATAATCATAGCACAGTGCAAGTGTTCCAATCATAAAAATAAGAAGAGGAAGATTCAATGTGATAGTGGTATTAATTATTTACGTATAGTGGAAGAATTGTATACGGATGGATATATACATTATTACGTAGTAAGCATTCAAAACAGAAACATTTTATTAGGTATTTTATTTGTATAAACATAAATGTGCATTTTATTATTTGTAAAATGTATTATTTATTAACAGTTATTTATATAGCACTAGCTGGAGTACCCGGCGTTGTCCGGGATTATGAGAATGTCTGTTTACAAAAATAAATGTAAATATTAAACACACAGTATAAATAACATTGTAGATAGCTGAATACCCGTGCTTCGCTATGGAATGAGGATGATAAATTAGAATGTTAGTTGTTAATTTACGTTGGTTGGAGATCTAGTATATAGGCATATCTTGGTTCCTTGACACACTTTGTGTAGTGGCCGGACCCCTTTTTGGTCCCCCAAGGGACCCTGCTATTCCCACTATACAACTCTCAGTCTGTGGCTTCCTGCTGCTTCCATTCCCTCCTCACATCATGTCAGTGCCCCTGTGAAATGAGTTTTTTTTTTTTACAGTTTCTTATATAGCGCAGCACATTATGTGTCTCCTGATATACTCTGTGCTGCTAGGAGTCCGTGCTACTTCCACTATATAACTCTCAGTGTGTGGGTTCGTGCTACTTCCATTCCCCTCCTCACATCATGTCACTGGCCCTGTCACATGCAGCCCTGTCATCACTGGCAGATCATGCATGTTCTGATATAGTCTGTGCTGCTGGTCCACCCCTAGGGGTGCTAGTGGTGTGTTACCCCCACAATGTTTGTTCCCAGAGTGTAAGTCATATGTGTAGCAAGTTTGGTGTAAATTGCTCCAGGCATTCCGGAGTTATGCTGTGTGCTGAAAAACTCTGTGCTGCTGCCTCACCCTTAGGGGTGTCTTACCCCCACAGTGTTTGTTCCCAGCTTGTAAGTCATATGTGTACAGTTTGTTGTAAATTGGTCCAGGCATTTGGGAGTTATGCTGTCTCCTGAAATACTCTGTGCTGCTGTTCCAACCCTAGGGGTGCTAGGGGTGTCTGACCCCCACAATGTTTGTTGCCAGAGTGTAAGGCATATGTGTACCAATTTTTGAGTACATTGCTCCAGCAATTCCGGAGTTATGCTGTCTCCTGATATACTCTGTGCTGCTGTGTCCCCCCTAGGGGTGCTAGGGATTTCAAATTGTTTTAGTTGCCTTCGCCATGTTTTAATACGCTCGTATGTCAAATTTCACGATCTTCGCTTGTAAACTGTGGATTTGTATAGAAAGATAGGACACATTTTAATTTTTATGTATTAGATGTACATATTACAGAAATTATGGAGAGCATTTAGCCAGTGAAATCAGTCCCTGCCCAGAGGCATTTACAATCTATTCCCTAAAGGCCAGTACACACGGGGAGATGTGTGCTGAGCGATCTAGCCTAGACCGCTCAGCACATATCTCTCCCCCCGCTCAGCACAGCGCGATGTGTGCTGAGCGAGGGGGGCACTCATTTCACCCAGAGGTGAAATGAGAGACCTGCTAGATTGTGTCTGCATGCAGGCCAGTCTAGTACCGGCAATAGCGACGCGCGGGGCCACGCATCGCTGTCGCTGTGGGGCATACACATGGAGAGATCCGTGCTTAATTTCTAAGCAATCTAGTCAGATTAGAATAAGCACGGATCTCTCCGTGTGTACCCCCCTTAAAGCAGTGGTTCCCAAACTGTGTGCCTACGCACCCTGGGGGTGCCGCGGAAGCTCTTGCAGGGGTGGCCAGGACCAAATCAGGTATTTATGGTCAAAGTGATAGACAAAACCAGTGCTAGCGACTGCCAATCAGAAGCACAACTGTACACCACCACATAACTGACCCTGAAGATGACAAGTAAGCACAGTTTACTTCATTTAATTTTTTTTTTTCCAACTGTAGTAATAGAAAAACTTTTATCCTAGGGGTGACGTGAAAAAATGCTGATAGTCTGGGGTGCTGTGATTCAAGAAAGTGTGGGAAACACTGCCCTACAGCATGGACATATCAACACATTTGGGTTAATTCTTTGTTAGAATCAATTAATCCAGCAGTGGCCAACCCGTGGCTCTTGAGCCGCATGCAGCTCTTCCTTTATTCAAATGTGGCTTCCGACACTCTACGTCACGTAACCACAACAAATCCAGAAACTGCTGCACTCCATCCAGACAGGCAGCAGCACTACGGGGACTGAGAACTGAGGTGTCAGATACTAGAGGTGAGACACCCAAACAGGACACATAAGGGACTGCTGCAATGGCACGAGTTGTGGGCAGTAGTGACACATGAACGTGGGCTGTAGTGACACAAGAGAGAGCTGTCTGGAGGGTTCTGGCAGGAGTGACCCATGGGGGAACACGCTGGAGTGACACAGGAGAGTGCTAGCAGGAGTGACACATAAGGGAGCTGGCTGGAGTGACATATGGGGGAGCTGAAGTGTATTATGTGAACCTGGCTTTTTCAATAGATTTTATGTGGATCTGGCTTTTTCAATGTATTTTATGTGGACCTGGCTTTTTCAATGTATTTTATACCAGGGGCATGGCCTAGCAGGCACAAGGACACGCACCATTTTTGCACGCGCACATTCGGCTTGATGTCCGCTCTTTGACGTACCTAACAAGATTTTTTGGCTCTTTGTCTCTGACTGGTTGGCCACCCCTGAATTAATCCATTATAGTCCAGGTTTTAAGGATATACATTCTTGAGCACAGGTGATTTTATTAGTAACTCAGTCAATTTAATTTAACCATGGACTCAAGCATGAATACCCTTAAAACCTGGACTGTAATGTTGAAGTTTGGGAAACTCTGAATTAACCTATTAATTATCTTGGTAGGAAACTGAAGTACCTGGCAGAAATACACAGGAAGAATTTACAAACTACACACCGACTGGGCCTTGGTGGAAACAAGCCCAAGATCGCAGTTTGGCAAGACAACAATGCTAAATACTGTGCTGTCCCAAATACATTGTATGCTCAATTATTACAGTTTAAGTCTCTGATATATCTGAAATGCTTGCAACAAGAAGCCTTCTGGATTTTTCCAGATTGTGGAATAAATTTACCAAGTCACTTCAGGGGAGCGTGGAGCAGCAGGCAGTGCAGGAATACCAATGGCTGTAGCGTCAGCTCAGGGTTCCGGATTCGGAGGCCACTGGGAGATGTCTGTGGGATCAACGTTGGGTCAGCACTTGGTCCAGGATCTGGGGAGACCACTGGGAAATGCCAGCAGGGTCCAGGATCTGGACGCTGCCAGGAGAAGTTGTCGGGGTCAGTGCTAGGTTCAGGATCTGGAGGATGCTGGAAGATGTTGGCGAGGTCAGCACTGGGTGCAGGATCTGGATGATGCTGGTATATGTCAGCAAGGTAAGCACTGGATCCAAGATCCAGAGGACGCTGTAAGAAAGTCAGTGAGGTCAGCACTGGGTTCAGGATTAGGAGGACGCTGGGATATGGCTGCGAGGTCCAGGCTCTGGGTCGGGAGTCACTGATAGTATGTGGCAGCTCAGTTGGGGGAGCGGATGCAGCCACAGTAGGAAAGGTACCTGGGAACCACACAGATAGCCGCAGGGAGGAGAGCAGGCATGGAAACTGGAGAAGGGGGGCTTGAAGATCAGGTCACCTGAAATATTCCAAAACAATACAGAATTTCTCTGACGTCCTAGTGGATGCTGGGAACTCAGTAAGGACCATGGGGAATAGCGGCTCCGCAGGAGACTGGGCACAACTAAAGAAAGCACTGAGCAGCGCCCTGAGCAGCAATATTAACACCTTGGCTGGCAAATTAATCACAATATATAGTCCTAGAGGCTATATATGTGAAAAATACCCCTGCCAGAGATCCATAAAAACCGGGAGAAAGTCAGCCGAAAAAGGGGCGGGGCTATCTCCCTCAGCACACTGGCGCCATTTTCTCTTCACAGTGCAGCTGGAAGACAGCTCCCCAGGCTCTCCCCTGTAGTTTTCAAGCTCAAAGTGTTAAAAAGAGAGGGGGGGGCACTAAATTTAGGCGCAAATCTGTGTATTATAGCAGCTATAAGGGAAAAATCACTGTGGGTAGTGTAAATCCCTGCATTATATAGCGCTCTGGTGTGTGCTGGCATACTCTCTCTCGGTCTCCCCAAAGGACTTTGTGGGGTCCTGTCCTCAGTCAGAGCATTCCCTGTGTGTGTGCGGTGTGTCGGTACGGCTGTGTCGACATGGTTGATGAGGCTTATGTGGAGGCGGAGCAGATGCCGATAAATGTGATGTCGCCCCCTGTGGGGCCGACACCAGAGTGGATGGATAGGTGGAAGGTATTAACCGACAGTGTCAACTCCTTACATAAAAGGCTGGATGACGTAACAGCTGTGGGACAGCCGGCTTCTCAGCCCGCGCCTGCCCAGGCGTCTCAAAGGCCATCAGGGGCTCAAAAACGCCCGCTACCTCAGATGGCAGACACAGATGTCGAAACGGAGTCTGACTCCAGTGTCGACGAGGTTGAGACATATACACAATCCACTAGGAACATCCGTTGCATGATCTCGGCAATGAAAAATGTGTTACACATTTCTGACATTAACCCAGGTACCACAAAAAAGGGGTTTTATGTTTGGGGAGAAAAAGCAGACAGTGTTTTGTTCCCCCATCAGATGAGTGAATGAAGTGTGTGAAGAAGCGTGGGTTCCCCCGATAAACTGGTAATTTCTAAAAAGTTACTGATGGCGTACCTTTTCCCGCCAGAGGATAGGTCACGTTGGGAGATATCCCCTAGGGTGGATAAGGCGCTCACACGTTTGTCAAAAAAGGTGGCACTGCCGTATTAGAATACGGCCACTTTGAAGGAACCTGCTGATAAAAAGCAGGAGGCTATCCTGAATGTCTGTATATACACACTCAGGTACTATACTGAGACCTACAATTGCCTCAGCATGGATAGTGCTGCTGCAGCGTGGTCTATTACCCTGTCAGGACAGGGATACTATTTGCTAACCATAGAGCATATTAAAGATGTCGTCTTATATATGAGGGATGCACAGAGGGATATTTGCCGGCTGGCATCCAGAATTATTGCAATGTCCATTCTGCCAGGAGGGTATTAGGGACCCGGCAGTGGACAGGTGATGCTGACTTTAGAAGGCACATGAAGATTCTGCCTTTTAAGGGTGAGGTATTATTTGGGGATGGTCTCTGGGACCTCGTATCCACAGCAACAGCTGGGAAGGAAAGAATTTACCTCAAGTTTTCCTCACAGCCTAAGAAAGCACCGTATTATAAGGTACAGTTCTTTCGGCTTCAGAACAGCAAGCGGGTTAAAGGCGCTTCCTTTCTGCACAAAGACGAGGGAAGAGGGAAAAAGCTGCACCAGACAGCCAGTTCCCAGGATCAAAAATCTTCCCCCGCTTCCTCTGAGTCCACCGCATGACACTGGGGCTCCACAGATGGAGCCAGGTGCGGTGGGGGTGCGTCTCGGGAACTTCAGCGACCAGTGGGCTCGCTCACAGGTGGATCCCTGGGTTCTGCAAGTAGTATCACAGGGATACAAGCTGGAGTTTTGGGGCGACTCCCCCTCGCCGTTACCTCAAATCAGCCTTGCTTGCTGCCCTCGTGGAGAGGTAGTACTGGCGGCAATTCACAAGCTGTACTTCCAGCAGGTGATAATCACGGTACCCCTCCTTCAACAAGGCCGGGGTTACTATTCCACAATGTTGTGGTACCGAAACCAGACGGTTCGGTGAGACCCATTCTAAAATTGAAATCCTTGAACACTTCTATACGAAGGTTCAAGTTCAAAATGGAATCGCTCAGGGCGGTTATTGCAAGCCTGGACGAAGGGGATTACATGGTATCACTGGACATCAAGGATGCTTACCTGCATGTCCCCATTTACCCTCCTCACCAGGAGTACCTCAAAATTGTGGTACAGGACTGTCATTACCAATTCCAGATGTTGCCGTTGGTCTGTCCCCGGCACAGAGGGTATTTACCAAGGTAATGGCCGAAATGATGTTAGTCCAAAGTCGCAGCTGGTTCCTACGACGCGTCTACTGTTCCTGGGTATGGTTCTGGACACAGAACAGGAAAAGGGTTTCTCCCGGAGGATAAGGCCAAGGAGTTGTCATCTTTAGTCAGAGACCTCCTAATACAAATACAGGTGTCGGTGCATCAATGCACGCGAGTCCTGGGAAAGATGGTAACTTCTTACGAAGAAATTTCATTGGGTAGGTTCCATGCAAGGATCTTCCAGTGGGATCTGTTGGACAAGTGGTCCGGGTCGCATCTTCAGATGCATCGGCTGATAACCCTGTCTCCATGGGCCAGGGTGTCGCTGTTGTGGTGGCTGCAGAGTGCTCATCTTATAGAGGGCTGCAGATTCGGCATACAGGACTGGGTCTTGGTGACCACAGATGCCAGCCTTCGAGGCTGGGGGGGCAGTCACACAGGGAAGAAACTTCCAAGGACTATGGTCAAGTCAGGAGACTTCCCTACACATAAATATTCTGGGACTAAGGGCCATTCACAATGCCCTAAGTCAGGCTAGACCCCTGCTTCAACACCAGCCGGTGCTGATCCATGGTCGCCCATGTAAACCAGCAGGGCGGCACAAGAAGCAGGATGGTGATGGCAGAAGCCACAAGGATTTTCCGATGGGCGGAAAATCATGTATTAGCACTGTCAGCAGTGTTCATTCCCGGAGTGGACAACTGGGAAGCAGACTTTCTCAGCAGGCACGACCTCCACCCGGGAGAGTGGGGACTTCATCCAGAAGTCTTCAAAATGATTGTACACCATTGGGAAAGGCCACAGGTGGACATGATGGCGTCCCGCCTCAACATAAAGCTAAAAAGATATTGCGCCAGGTCAAGGGACCTTCAGGCGATAGCTGTAGACGCTCTGGTAACACCGTGGGTGTACCAGTCGGTGTATGTGTTCCTTCCTTTGCCTCTCATACCCAGGGTATTGAGAATACTAAGAAGGAGAGGAGTAAGAACTATACTCGTGGTTCCGGATTGGCCAAGAAGAGCTTGGTACCCGGAACTTCAAGAAATGATCTCAGAGGTCCCATGGCCTCTGCCGCTCAGACAGGACCTGCTACAGCAGGGGCCCTGCCTGTTCCAAGACTTACCACGGCTGTGTTGGACGGCATGGCGGTTGAACACCGGATCCTAAAGGAAAAGGCATTCGCAAAATATTATCACCACATATGGCAAAAATATGTTGCTTGGTGTGAGGCCAGGAAGGCCCCAACGGAGGAAATTCAACTGGGTCGATTTCTGCACTTCCTACAGTCAGGAGTGACTACGGGCCTAAAATTGGGTTACGTTAAGGTCCAGATTTCGGCTCTGTACATTTTCTTCCAAAAAGAACTGGCTTCACTGCCTGAAGTTCAGACTTTGGTTAAGGGAGTGCTGCATATTCAGCCCCCGTTTGTGCCTCTAGTGGCACCGTGGGATCTCAACGTGGTGTTGGATTTCCTGAAGCCGCATTGGGTTGAGCCACTTAAATCCGTAGAGCTAAAATACCTCACGTGGAAAGTGGTCATGCTGTTTGCCTTGGCGTTGGCCAAGCGTGTATCAGAATTGGCGGTTTTGTCATGCAAAAGCCCTTATCTGATTTTCATATGGATAGGGCGGAATTGAGGACTCGTTCCCAATTCCTTCCTAAGGTGGTATCAGCTTTTCATGTGAACCAACGTATTGTGGTGCCTGCGGCTACGTGGGACTTGGAGGACTCCAAGTTACTGGACGTAGTCAGGGCCTGGAAAATATATGTTTCCAGGACGGCTGGAGACAGGAAAACTGACTCGCTATTTATCCTGTATGCACCCAACACGCTGGGTGCTCCTGCTTCTAAGCAGACTATTGCTCGCTGGATCTGTAGCACGAATCAACTTGCACATTCTGCGGCTGGACTGCCGCACCCTAAATCTGTAAAAGCCCATTCCACGAGGAAAGGGGCTCTTCTTGGGCGGCTGCCCGAGGGGTCTCGGCTTTACAACTTTGCCGAGCTGTTACTTGGTCGGGTTCAAACATTTTTGCAAAAGTATACAAGTTTGATACCCTGGCTGAGGAGGACCTTGAGTTTGCTCATTCGGCGCTGCAGAGTCATCCGCACTCTCCCGCCCGTTTGGGAGCTTTGGTATAATCCCCATGGTCCTTACGGAATTCCCAGCATCCACTAGGACGTCAGAGGAAAAAAGATTTTACTCACCGGTAAATCTATTTCTCGTAGTCCGTAGTGGATGCTGGGCGCCCGTCCCAAGTGCGGATTGTCTGCAATACTTGTAGGTAGTTATTGTTTAACTAAAGGGTTATTGTTGAGCCATCTGTTGAGAGGCTCAGTTATTATTCATACTGTTAACTGGGTATAGTATCACGAGTTATACGGTGTGATTGGTGTGGCTGGTATGAGTCTTACCCGGGATTCAAAATCCTTCCTTATTGTGTCAGCTCTTCCGGGCACAGTATCCTAACTGAGGTCTGGAGGAGGGTCATAGGGGGAGGAGCCAGTGCACACCAGGTAGTCCTAAAGCTTTCTTTAGTTGGGCCCAGTCTCCTGCAGAGCCGCTATTCCCCATGGTCCTTACGGAGTTCCCAGCATCCACTACGGACTACGAGAAATAGATTTACCGGTGAGTAAAATCTTATTATTTTGGTTTCTTAATAACGGATATGGGAGACTCAACCTGTATATAGAATTGGTATACAGGTGTAGGATGTATTATTCTGAATACTTGAACCTTATAGTTGTCCAGGTAAGGTTTTTTCCCCCGAATTTGGAACCACTCCAAGGGCCTGATCCTCGGTTGGATGCAAACGCGTTTTCTCAATACTGAGATGCCCACTTGTAGCGTCTTGAGGGCCTAATTCAGACCTGATCGTAGATATGTAAGAAAATGCACATCTTTGATCAATTTCTCTCACATGCGGGGGGATGCCCAGCACAGGGCAAGTCCTCCCCGCATCCTGGATTCAGCCCCCCCCTTCCCCCCCTCGCAAGACATGCGAGAGCATTGCACGGCGGCGATGCTTTCATATGTTTAGAGTAGCCCTCTGCCTGCGCAGCCTAGCCATGTTAACGGTCTGGGCACACCTACAATGCCCGGACTGCGCCCCTAAAACTGAACATCGACGCCCACAAAACGTGGCGTCGATGCCCCGTTTCCCAGGTCTTAAACTATGTTCTGAAGAGAATGCAGTTTAGGACATTGCACAGGTGCGTACCGGCGTATGCGCAGACGTGCAGAAATCGCTTCATAGCACATTAGAGTCAGCGTCTGAATCAGCCCCTGAGGTGCATTTCCGTCTTGGAGTGTCTTTAGGTGCAACAATGGATGCACCATTGAATCTTGCAGCAGCCCTACAGCAGGTGCAGTTTCTCCATCCGAGTATGGCATCCTATGTGAGCGGGTCAGCATCTGCGGATGCAGCCGTTTTCAGCGACACACCCACGTCGGCTTAGCCACCCTCTGGAGCTGCTTGTGTGGGACATTGCCACGGCGTCCACCTCATTTCAGAATAAAAGAGCGTATACCTGCGACTATTGTATCATTTGTAACTATGGGCCTAATTCAGACCTGATAGCAAAAGCAAACTCTCTAATTGGCAAAACCATGGGCCTAATTCAGACCTGATTGCAGCATCAAATTTGTTAGCTAATGGAAAAAACCATATGCACCACTGCAGGGGGGGGAGGGGGGGGCAGATATAACATGTGCAGAGAGAGTTAGATTTGGGTGGGGTGTGTTCAAACTGAAATCTAAATTGCAGTGTAAAAATAAAGCAGCCAGTATTTACCCTGCACAGAAACAATATAACCCACCCAAATCTAACTCTCTCTGCACATGTTATATCTGCCACACCTGCAGTGCACATGGGTTTGCCCATTAGCTAACAAATTTGCTGCTGCGATCAGGTCTGAATTAGGCCCCATGTGCACTGCAGGTGGGGCAGATATAACACGTGCAGAGAGATTTAGATTTGGGTAGGTTATTTTGTTTCTGTGCAGGGTAAATACTGGATGCTTTATTTTTACACTGCAATTTATATTTCAGTTTGAACATACCCCACTCAAATCTCTCTCTGCACATGTTACATCTGCCCCACCTGCACTGCACATGGTTTGCCCATTAGAGAAAAATGCTGCTGTTGCGATCAGGTCTGAATTAGGCCCTATATCGGTGTTTACTTAGAAAAACCTGATACTTTCAGCATCAATCACATTTATTAGTGTATGACAGAGTGAATGTATCAAATATGACTGAAATTGGCACTTTAAACATTAATGCTTGGTAGAACCAATTAAGCATTTTATTATTTTCTATAGGCATCTGAGGTCACTGATCCATGGATGATTTTAATTTAACTTTACAGATGACACTGTATAGAAAGGACCCACATAATACAATTATGCAGATACAAAATACTATCTGGATTCATCCAGAATTTGCCAAGCCTTTTTAGAATAATAAACGGGAAGTAGAGCATACATGAAAATGACATGTGTCATACGTAAAGCAAAGGGGTGTGTATCATGTTACTGGCGGCTGGCATCCCGGCCACAGAATGCCGGCAGGGGGGGCAATTGTAACAAGCCCCTTGCGGGATCGCTGCACTCGCCACGCTGCAGGCTTGGTAGTGACTAAACTATGGGTGTGGTGGACACCCACGAGTGGGAATAGTCCCTGTTGGTCGATAGCGAGGGGACGGGATGTAGGGGGAGGTAATGTGAGACCGCCGGTCACATAACTACATCCCAAGCAAAGCATTAATATATTCAGTTCTTCCATAAGCTAGCTATTCATATTCAGACTGAGCTATTTGACTGTCACTATCTGTTGCACCATCCTGACATCATAGAATCAACCTTGACCTTATAGGGTGGAATATTCTGACCCTCCAGCTGTTACTAAACTACACATCCCAGCATGCCCTGCAACCGTTTTAGCATGGCCAAATACCAAAACTGTAGCAGGGCATGCTGGTATGTGTAGTTCAACAACAGCTGGAGGGCCAAAGGTTCCCCAGCCCTGATCTAGAGCAAACAAATGTTGGAAATTTATGCAAATATGGAATTTGGAGTAACTCGTTGGGCGCTGAAAGTTTTTTGGTGCTGCCTTGGACACACTGAGGGGTTTCCCTTACCCCCAAATGAAACAGATATGAGAATGTATGATAGAGTGACCTGGGCGCCCCCTTTCAGTGGCTGAGTGCAGAAGTAATTACTGATGATTCACTTTTTTAACCCGTATAATCAGTAAATATCTCAAAATGAATGTCATCCAATTATATAAAAAAATGACAATAAATTTAATACAATGAGATAAAACAAACATGCATAAAATATTTCTAAGGACAAATGTCCCAAACTCAGAATGAAATCGTACCCATAGGGTAGCAAAGGAGCCGCAGGTGGTATATACGGCAGGGTGGTCCAGACTTCACCCTGCTCTGGCTCCTAAGCTTACCAGTGGAAGTCTATCCGCAAACGTCCTGGATCCGGAAGTGTGGATTTCCAATAGCCAAACGTGTAGATGTCCAATATCCAACGCGTTTCGAGGTGTATAACCTCTTCCTCAGGGCTAGACTTCCACTGGTAAGCTTAGGAGCCAGAGCAGGGTGAAGTCTGGACCACCCTGCCGTATATACCACCTGCGGCTCCTTTGCTACCCTATGGGTACGATTTCATTCTGAGTTTGGGACATTTGTCCTTAGAAATATTGTATGCATGTTTGTTTTATCTCATTGTATTAAATTTATTGTCATTTTTTTATATAATTGGATGACATTCATTTTGAGATATTTACTGATTATATACGGGTTAAAAAAGTGAATCATCAGTAATTACTTCTGCACCCAGCCACTGAAAGGGGGCGCCCAGGTCACTCTATCATACATTCTCATAAATGTTGGAAATTGCCAAGCCACCATGCATGAAGAATTTAAGCAACTGAACAGGGGCTTGACCGCAACTTTGTGGGCACCACAACA
Organism: Pseudophryne corroboree; assembly: GCF_028390025.1. Lineage (NCBI taxonomy): Eukaryota > Metazoa > Chordata > Amphibia > Anura > Myobatrachidae > Pseudophryne > Pseudophryne corroboree. The sequence goes on along the minus strand of NC_086444.1, from coordinate 976,977,573 downwards.
TAAAGGGGCTGATTCAGAGCTAGATGCAGAAACATCTGAGTCTATTGGTGGCCACTAACCTACGACTTTATGCAAATGCTGCTACGAAGTCCTTCCACGGTGTACATCTGTGCATCTGAATGCACAAGAACTGAGATGCATCCATACACACTGTAATACCATTTGGTGCATCTTTTGATGCACCATTGGTTGCACTATTGATACTATGGCAGATGCAGTTTCTCCGTCCGAATATGGGCTCCTTTGTGAGCAGTTGAGCATCTGCGTATGCAGCCACATTTACAGATGTGCCTGCGACGCTCCAGACCACCTTCATCTGTGTGCTAAGACACCTCCCTGTCACCACCCAGGAACACCCACTGCTTTTTCAGTGCACTTTATGCGTGCATAAAAAATCACAACTGCGACTCTGTATGGACACAATTGGAAGGCATGTGCAGTGTAACTTAGACATGTGCATTTTCCTATGTCTCTGGCCAATAGAGAGGTATTCTAGAGTGATACCTCTCTTTATGCCCATAGTAATGCCCTAGTTCAAATAATACACAATGGCCTAGTTCATATTATGCCACATTGTAACGACAGTGTCCCCAGTTCACATTATGCCACACAATGCATTAGTTCACAATATAACAAACAGTACTCTCAGTTATCATTTGCAGGCTTTCTTTTTCCCCTTGTGCCCACATGATCCACTGTGAGACAGCAGGCTAGTCAAAAAGGGCAGTCTACAAAATACTTGCCACAATCTAATTATTCAATACACTGTACTGAACACACTCCACTACTAGTAGACTGTCTCACATACAATACAGTGCCAACTGTTCTTACTGCACCAATGTGTGCTGAGTGTAGTAAAGACGGGCCCCCTAGGCCTCTGGGCCCCTTAGCAAAGGCATACTGAGCACCTAATATAGTCAATATATTTAAAAAAAATGGTGCCTAACACCTATTTGTGCATTTAAATTTGGTGCCTAGTGCCGATTGGTTCCTTTAAAGATGGCGCAGCAGCATGGGGTTTAACCCCTTTAGTGCTGTGGCCGCCATCAGCCACGTAGGTTGGGGGTCTCCGGCCACACAGCCATCTTACTTAACTCACTGCATTGTGGCATCTTAGGAAGGGCCGCAACAAAGGGGGAGCCACGTTTGCCGGATTTAAGGGGGTGCCGAGATTGTCGGAAGCATGTTTTGGTGGGGGTAGGCCAGGGCTGGATTAAGGGAGGCAAAGGGGGCGAGTACCTCTGGACCTCCCTCTCTCAGCCCCCCGCCCCAATCCATCTTTAGCTGATGTCCATTTATTGTGACCGGTGCTCCGTGCCTGTACGCAGGTCTAATCAGCAGACATACCTGGCATAATAAAGTTTTCCCCCTATCTGTGCTGCACACATCACGTCATGATGTCACGTGTGCTGTGGAACAGTGTGTGAGGAACTTATGGAGGAGCTAGGAGAAGATCCAGGTAAGTGTTGGTGGGAGGAGGGGGTAACACAAACGCAGGCTGCTGCTGCAGAGATATAGGGGGGAGAGACACAGGTTTCTGCACTGCTATGGGAAGGGGGAGTGCTGCAGACCTTTGTAGAGACACAAGGAGGAGCGCAGGCTGCTTGATGTTGATGTATCCGGCGAATTATGTTCTAATATGCCCACATGGGATTTACATGTTTCTCTTATAACATTGTTATCAAACGATTTATTCCGTCAAATGTTTGAATGGTTCACTGATAACCACTTTTCTCTGACGTCCTAGTGGATGCTGGGACTCCGTAAGGACCATGGGGATATAGCGGCTCCGCAGGAGACAGGGCACAAAATAAAAGCTTAAGGATCAGGTGGTGTGCACTGGCTCCTCCCCCTATGACCCTCCTCCAAGCCTCAGTTAGATTTTTGTGCCCGGCCGAGAAGGGTGCAATCTAGGTGGCTCTCCTGAGCTGCTTAGAATAAAAGTTAGGTTTTTTTATTTTCAGCGAGTCCTGCTGGCAACAGGCTCACTGCATCGTGGGACTAAGGGGAGAAGAAACGGACTCACCTGAGTGCAGAGTGGATCGGGTTTCTTAGGCTACTGGACACTAGCTCCAGAGGGACGATCACAGGTTCAGCCTGGATGGGTCACCGGAGCCGCGCCGCCGTCCCCCTTACAGAGCCAGAAGAGACGAAGAGGTCCGGTGAAATCGGCGGCAGAAGACATCCTGTCTTCAGACTAAGGTAGCGCACAGCACCGCAGCTGTGCGCCACTGCTCTCAGCACACTTCACACTCCGGTCACTGAGGGTGCAGGGCGCTGGGGGGGGAGCGCCCTGAGACGCAATATAACAGAATACCTTAGGTGGCAAAACAGAATACATCACATATAGCTCCTGGGCTATATGGATGTATTTTAATCCCCTGCCATTTTACACAAAAAAGCGGGAGATAAGGACGTCGTGAAGGGGCGGAGCCTATCTCCTCAGCACACAAGCGCCATTTTCCCTCACAGCTCCGCTGGAAGGTCGGCTCCCTGACTCTCCCCTGCAGTCCTGCTTCAGAATCAGGGTAAAAAAGAGAGGGGGGGGGCATTGTTGGCAGCAAATAACAATAATTAACAGCAGCTATAAGGGAATAACACTTATATAAGGTTATCCCTGTATATATATATAGCGCTGGGTGTGTGCTGGCAGACTCTCCCTCTGTCTCTCCAAAGGGCTAAGTGGGGTCCTGTCCTCTATCAGAGCATTCCCGGTGTGTGTGTGCTGTGTGTCGGTACGCGTGTGTCGACATGTATGAGGAGGAAAATTATGTGGAGGCGGAGCAGTTGCCTGCGTTGGTGATGTCACCCCCTAGGGAGTCGACACCTGACTGGATGATTGTATTTAAACAAAAAACTGTTGACGACATGAGACAGCCGGCAAATCAGTTAGTGCCTGTCCAGGCGTCTCAGACAGAGTCTAGTGTCGACGGTGACGAGACAAACGTAATGTCCAGTAGGGCCACACGTTACATGATCACGGCAATGAAAGAGGCATTGAACCTTTCTGACACTACAAGTACCACAAAGAAGGGTATTATGTGGGGTGAGAAAAAACTACCAATATTTTTTCCTGAGTCAGAGGAAATAAATGAATAAAGGGGAGGAGTTATTTGGGGCTGGTCTATCGGACCTGGTGGCCACGGCAACGGCTGGAAAATCCACCTTTTTACCCCAGGTCACTCCACATCAGCAGAAAAAGACACCGTCTTTTCAATCTCAGTCCTTTCGTTCCCATAAGTACAAGCGAGCAAAAGGCCACTCCTTTCTGCCCCGGGGCAGAGGAAGAGGAAAAAGACTGCACCATGCAGCCGCTTCCCAAGAGCAGAAGCCCTCCCCTGCTTCTGCCAAGTCTTCAGCATGACGCTGGGGCTTTACAAGCAGACTCAGATATGGTGGGGGCCCGTCTCAAAAATTTCAACGCGCAGTGGGCTCACTCGCAAGTGGATCCCTGGATTCTACAGGTAGTATCGCAGGGGTACAAACTGGAATTCGAGGCGTTTTTCCCCCTCATCGTTTCCTGAAGTCTGCTTTACCAAAGTCTCCCTCCGACAGGGAGGCAGTTCTAGAAGCCATTCACAAGCTGTATTCCCAGCAGGTGATAATCAAGGTACCCCTCCTGCAACAAGGAAAGGGGTATTATTCCACGCTGTTTGTGGTACCGAAGCCGCACGGCTCGGTGAGACCAATTTTAAATCTGAAATCCTTGAACACTTACATAAAAAGGTTCAAATTCAAGATGGAGTCACTCAGAGCAGTGATAGCGAACCTGGAAGAAGGGGACTATATGGTGTCTCTGGACATCAAAGATGCTTATCTCCACGTCCCGATATACCCTTCTCACCAAGGGTACCTCAGGTTTGTAGTACTAAACTGTCATTATCAGTTTCAGACGCTGCCGTTTGGATTGTCCACGGCACCTCGGGTCTTTACCAAGGTAATGGCCGAAATGATGATTCTTCTACGAAGAAAAGGCATTTCAATTATCCCTTACTTGGACGATCTACTGATAAGGGCAAGATCCAGGGAACAGTTAGAAGTCGGAGTAGCACTATCTCAGGTAGTGTTACGTCAGCACGGGTGGATTCTAAATATTCCAAAATCGCAGCTGATTCCAACGACACGTCTACTGTTCCTAGGAATGATTCTGGACACAGTCCAGAAGAAAGTGTTTCTCCCGGAGGAGAAGGCCAGGGAGTTATCCGAGCTAGTCAGGAACCTCCTAAAACCAGGACAGGTCTCAGTGCATCAGTGCACGAGGGTCCTGGGGAAAATGGTGGCTTCTTACGAAGCGATTCCATTCGGAAGATTCCATGCAAGAACATTTCAGTGGGATCTACTGGACAAATGGTCCGGATCGCATCTGCAGATGCATCAGCGGATAACCCTGTCGCCAAGGACAAGGGTGTCTCTCCTGTGGTGGCTGCAGAGTGCTCATCTACTAGAGGGCCGCAGATTTGGCATTCAGGATTGGATCCTGGTAACCACGGATGCCAGCCTGAGAGGCTGGGGAGCAGTCACACAGGGAAGGAATTTCCAGGGCCTGTGGTCAAGCTTGGAAACGTCTCTTCATATAAACATTCTGGAACTAAGGGCCATTTACAATGCCCTAAGTCAAGCAAAACCTCTGCTTCAGGGTCAGGCGGTGTTGATCCAATCGGACAACATCACGTCAGTCGCCCACGTAAACAGACAGGGCGGCACGAGAAGCAGGAGGGCAATGGCAGAAGCTGCAAGGATTCTTCGCTGGGCGGAAAATCATGTGATAGCACTGTCAGCAGTATTCATTCCGGGAGTGGACAACTGGGAAGCAGACTTCCTCAGCAGACACGACCTTCACCCGGGAGAGTGGGGACTTCACCCAGAAGTCTTCCACCTGATTGTAAACCGTTGGGAAAAACCAAAGGTGGACATGATGGCGTCACGTCTAAACAAAAAACTGGACAGATATTGCGCCAGGTCAAGGGACCCTCAGGCAATAGCAGTGGACGCTCTGATAACGCCGTGGGTGTACCAGTCAGTGTATGTGTTCCCTCCTCTGCCTCTCATACCAAAAGTACTGAGAATCATAAGAAGGAGAGGAGTAAGAACTATACTCGTGGTTCCGGATTGGCCAAGACGGACTTGGTACCCGGAACTTCAAGAGATGCTCACGGACGAACCGTGGCCTCTACCTCTAAGAAAGGACCTGCTACTGCAGGGGCCTTGTCTGTTCCAAGACTTACCGCGGCTGCGTTTGACGGCATGGCGGTTGAACGCCGGATCCTGAGGGAAAAAGGCATTCCAGAAGAAGTCATCCCTACTCTGGTCAAAGCCAGGAAGGACGTAACCGCAAAACATTATCACCGCATTTGGCGAAAATATGTTGCGTGGTGTGAGGCCAAGAAGGCCCCTACAGAGGAATTTCAACTGGGTTGTTTCCTTCATTTCCTGCAAACAGGACTGTCTATGGGCCTAAAATTAGGGTCCATTAAGGTTCAAATTTCGGCCCTGTCGATTTTCTTCCAGAAAGAACTGGCTTCAGTACCTGAAGTTCAGACATTTGTAAAAGGGGTGCTGCACATACAGCCTCCTTTTGTGCCTCCAGTGGCACCTTGGGATCTCAATGTGGTGTTGAGTTTTCTAAAGTCACATTGGTTTGAACCACTTTCCACTGTGGACTTAAAATATCTCACATGGAAGGTGTCGATGCTGTTAGCCTTGGCTTCAGCCAGGCGTGTGTCAGAATTGGCGGCTTTATCATATAAAAGCCCTTACTTGATATTTCATTCTGACAGGGCGGAATTGAGGACTCGTCCTCAATTTCTACCTAAGGTGGTTTCTGCATTTCACATGAACCAACCTATTGTGGTACCTGCGGCTACCAGGGACTTAGAGGACTCTAAGTTGCTTGACGTTGTCAGGGCCTTGAAAATATATGTTTCCAGGACGGCTGGAGTCAGAAAATCTGACTCGCTGTTTATCCTGTATGCACCCAACAAGCTGGGTGCTCCTGCTTCTAAGCAGACGATTGCTCGTTGGATTTGTAGTACAATTCAGCTTGCACATTCTGTGGCAGGATTGCCACAGCCAAAATCAGTAAAAGCCCATTCCACAAGGAAGGTGGGCTCATCTTGGGCGGCTGCCCGAGGGGTCTCGGCTTTACAACTTTGCCGAGCAGCTACTTGGTCAGGGGCAAACACGTTTGCTAAATTCTACAAATTTGATACCCTGGCTGAGGAGGACCTGGAGTTCTCTCATTCGGTGCTGCAGAGTCATCCGCACTCTCCCGCCCGTTTGGGAGCTTTGGTATAATCCCCATGGTCCTTACGGAGTCCCAGCATCCACTAGGACGTCAGAGAAAATAAGATTTTACTTACCGATAAATCTATTTCTCGTAGTCCGTAGTGGATGCTGGGCGCCCATCCCTAGTGCGGATTGTCTGCAATACTTGTATATAGTTATTGTTACAAAAATTCGGGTTATTATTGTTGTGAGCCATCTTTTCAGAGGCTCCTTTGCGTTTATCATACTGTTAACTGGGTTCAGATCACAAGTTGTACGGTGTGATTGGTGTGGCTGGTATGAGTCTTACCCGGGATTCAATATCCTTCCTTATTATGTACGCTCGTCCGGGCACAGTATCCTAACTGAGGCTTGGAGGAGGGTCATAGGGGGAGGAGCCAGTGCACACCACCTGATCCTTAAGCTTTTATTTTGTGCCCTGTCTCCTGCGGAGCCGCTATATCCCCATGGTCCTTACGGAGTCCCAGCATCCACTACGGACTACGAGAAATAGATTTATCGGTAAGTAAAATCTTATTATGTGCTTCATTGTAAAGGAGGTTGTGAAGAGTTTTCTAAAATAGTAAAACCAGTGCGTTGTATATTCTCATTTGAATAGAAATATCAGTTATCTTGAAATGTGAGACACGTACTGTTGGTGCCGGGTGCAGTTAAGTTTATATTTAAAAAAAGAGTCTGGGGAGCCATAACAGACAATTTGCTGCCTTTAGATTACTTTTGCAGCCAGGAGAAATTTAATGTAGTTCAAGTGCTAAGTTTCTCCTAATTCTTTTTGGTGCCCTTAAATGCTTTCTTATGACCATCTTCATGTATTATTATTTTATTAGTCTGTTTAGCTGCAGCCAAAGGTAAAACTAAAATGGTTTCCTTTTACAATGTTGTGTATTATTTAGGTTAGGGCTGCATTATGACCCTGACTGTGAGTCAGATACATCCGCGGCCAAAGTTCTGTATTGCTGCCACTTCCTACTTACTTCATTATGCCAATGGGAGAATCCACCCATGTGTGCAGAATCTCTGTGCGTCTGCATGTTGAAGTCCATCCTGCCTCCAGCAGTCATCATCATTAGTACCCGGACTTACACCCATCCCATGCTGTCTGGGCCAGGCGTCCAATCTCTGTCCGCACACTATGTACGAGCGTGGATGACTTATACCCATTTTACAGAAGCAGCAACCCAGGATATTGTGCAGTGTAAAAGCACCCTGAAGAAATTACCCGGGTTGAGTGATCCGGCATTTCAACATGGGTAGTGTCGAAGTAAAAAAAATATTACATAAAGAGAACATACAAACTACACACATAAGTCGCCATACTTGCAAATACGCGCAGCGAGCACAGCAATATATGGTAACACACGCATTTACACGGACATGCCACAGAGATGGATTCGACACTTATTTCATGCAGTACATAATTGTGGTGGTATCAACCGCCAGACATCATGATAATTTAGAATTGTATATAATGAAGTAATGTCATGTATGTGTATTATTTGAACAAAACCAGATAGACCGGTCATGTTTACTATTGAAGCAACCAGATTGATGTGTAGATTCATTTGATGCTTGTTGTGAAGTTGTGGGACATTGCAGCGGATAATTATGATTACATGTATAAAAGCTAAAATCACTTTATTAGAACAATACATAGACCAAACAGGTAGTGGACAGGAAACTCAGGCCACCCCTTTGGACGTCCCCAAGGCTGAACCTGTTCAGCATATACAAAGGGACTGGTGACTCATCGTGAACCCCTCCCCCAGAAACTAGATAACACATTGATCACACAGAAGCTCAGTGGCTTTTTGGTCTCAGAGGATGATGGACTTGCTGCCAGATCAGTTCCTGTTTTTATTTACTGAGAGAGAGAGACATAAGATGCATTGGAGGGAATGGTAATTGTATCGCTGGCATGTAACTGAAACTGTATGTAATGGCATGTAACTGTATGTAACTTTATGTATTAACTGCTTACTGTGTGAGTTGTAATCATGTAACTATAGGTATATTGTACTTTGTAATATATACTGAATCCATATCCTTTTTAATAACAAATATATACATCAATGAGCTTTGGAACTCAGATAATGTGTGGGTGTATTGTTTTCTCTTATGGGATGTAGTGTTTTGCGATGTATAGCGCACATTCATGGGATATGGTAATAAGAGATGCAGGCATTTACAATATATATTAGAGCGGGCATTTTAAATATTTGTGAGAAATCAATTTGGCATTCTTAGATGGGGGCTGGTCCGCGATATCACGTTCTTAATGATGCATTGTACATTATAAACGTGACGCTGTGGTCGATCAGCTTGTGATGGACGCATCCTAAAAGCTGAGAAAATCATATCCGTGTGTATTGTTGTGTTATTAGCAAGACGCTGATAGGAAATTCAAGGGACAATGCGTTTCTCATAATATTTAAGATGCTAAAATGTATTTTTATTGTTGCAAAACAAGGTTCAAATAAGTCATATTGTGTTTGATTCAGATTGGATTGTTTATCTGTTAAGTAGGTTTAAAAGTTGCTGCATAGCCTTGATATAGTTTTATTTTAAACTCAGGCCTAAAATAACTTCTGGTGCTTGTATGATGTGTGATTTCTGTGTGACAAAGGAAGCCGCATGGTCTGTCCTCCATTTTGGACTAACCACATGGCCTGTCCACCATTTTGTGTAACACTCATGGATGTGGAAGGGGGAGGAGCAGCGGCCATTTTGGGAAGGTCATTTTCTAAATGGCTGATTTTCACTGCTCAGAATAATCAGCTTTCCTTGGTCACATCAAACACCATTTATGAGTTACCAATGCATTTATTTAACCCATGCCATAGTCAATTACAAATAGTTTCAGCTGGGCCTAGTGAAAGTTAATAGATGAATACTTGATGTAAGAATTACACACAGAAAAACAAAGTTGTTTTTTTCCTTTTTCCTCCAGGATTTAGTTAACTCTCTGTTTTGTCAAAGTCAGAAAAATATCACGCTACACACTGCCATATTTGCACCTCATGCGTGTCCCCGCTGCGTGTGCATGAGCTCTCCCGTGCGTGCGCATACTCGCTGTTGCGTGCACCCGCAGGCGCACGGTATGCGCATTTACGGTAGAGTTTGTATGCGTCTAGCGTGCGACTCAATCGTAACATAATTTAACCATATAATGTATTTTGTAGATTATGGTCCCTTTGATATAATCTGAAAGTTTAGTTAATGTAGCATGTTCATAGACAAAGAGATCCCTCTTTGTTTGATACGAAGGGTCAGACAGGGGTTATACAGTGGTGTTTAGTATCCATCGGAACAGTATTTAATTAGCAATATTCCGGTGTTGGTTTGAAGCGGATAACTCGCTCGTGCGAATAGTTATGGACATAAGAAGTTTATGAACATTTACTGTATTTGCACTTTATTATCCATGCGGCGGGAAACCTAGTTTCCCACCCACCTGAGCAGTTGGAAATAGTCACAGCCCACCTGTATGAATCAACCTATGACCTTTTGTTATAATACGAAGACGAATTCCTGTGTCCAATGAACAATAAGAATATAGGGACCATTGTACTGTATTGTGTGTAGTGTATAAAAGGACAAGCCGATCTGGGCCAGCTCTCTATTCTCTTCAACGGTTCTCATTGCTGATAATCGGGAGCTGGATATCCAGAAGGCGCATGCGATTGTTTCCCTTTGTGCGTAAGTTTCTCTGCAATCATATTGTCTTTATTGTTATAAGCCATTCTCTCTCGTTCTCTCTCACTTTCTCTCTCTCTCTCCCCTTTCCCCCTTTAAAAGTAATTGTATCTTTATTGTATTTTATGTGTAGTTACTTGGTTAGATATTCTATGTTATTTTGGTAGTGTATAACTTGTATTGTATTATTCTTTTTGAACGTTCATTCATTTCCTTAAAAGGCGTTAGACCCTTAGACCGGTATTTGACTGTTTATTATATTGCTAAGGGGTTCTCTGAGCGTCACATACGCTCATACAGCTTTTAAACTAACAAGGTTACACTGTGTTGCATTTACATCTTATCACTGCACAAGGGTTTACAGTATATGTACATTGTTTATGGTATAGTTAAAAAGGTTTAACACTGTGAGCGTCAGCGCCGCTTGTGATCTCCTCGTGGTCCCAAGCATCCGCTACGCTGATAGCGTATCATTACGTTAGTCGGCAGCCTATAGCGTGCTTGCCTGTACGCTCTAAGCCGTGAGCGAACGTGCCGCTCGTGCGTCTCGACCACGGCTAGGCGTTAGATACGCAACGTGCGTACCCTTACGGTATTCCATACGCCAATAGCGTACTGTGTTCTTTAACCTTTTAGAGTGTTTTAAATAAGATAAATATTTGGCTTTATCAATTGGCGGCTCGTCCGTCCGTCACATATCTGCACTAGGTAATTTCAGCAGACATTATCGATCAGCAAAGGGCGGGAGGTAATATTCCTCGTAGTGCTGACCCGATAAGCGTCTGCTTCGCTTAGTAAAGGGTGCTGAAGGAATCCGGAACCGGAGGTAAGAACAATACGCTAGTGTCTTTTAAAACTGTTTTTTTTTTTCTGTTTTGTCTTGCGTACGCACGCACGCACATATCTGCATTTCTTTTAATTCGTGTATTTTCACATATCACTCTCTTGGTTGCCATTTCACAATTGATAACGTGCTAAGAAAGATTTGTTGCTATTAGTAGTTAAAGAGTAAAAGTAATACATTAAGGGGTAATTTGTAAAGCACGCACACAGCTTTGAGAGACCTGTGTGGTGCCCGGTAGATGAATACAATTAAAGATCATCTACATTGATAAACGTGTTAACTGTATTTCTGTGGACATATCTGGCTGGCATACACGTGTCTCTAACAAAAGGGTGAGACAAGCGTACGCAACACAAAGGCCGACGCACGTAGCGTATATTACGCAACGGAGCGTCCGGGTATGCCCACATAATTCAAATCACACGATAGTATTATTTTTAACAGGCGAAAAGGAGGCAACGCGATAAATAGCGCAAGTCAATTTTAGTGTCCGAAATTTTAAGCTAATAGATCCTTCTCCAATTTGCGACTCATCTGGTCTAGACTATTTACTGAATGAAAGGAATTTCTGCGCAGAAATAAAATTAAAGTATACATGTGGTGAGTGTTTGTATATATAAGTTTTTACAATTTTTGGGTTGAACCACAAGAAGTCGAGTTCTCGTGAGGTACATACATGTAAGTGACGTGCATGGTGGCTAGGGAGGCATCCCTTGTTAAACATTAAAAAAAAGAGCATTAGAGTATAGCAGACCAGAAGGTCTACTGTAGAACAGACCAGGAGGTCATACAGACCAGGAGGTCTAGGTACAGCAGACTAAGAAGTCTGCTATAGATAGAAAAGAGCACAACCCAGGGGGTTGGTGCAAAACCCATATAGGCCATTGAAGCTCAGGCTGAAGGAATTCGCAGCCATAATTTTCGATTCCACTGGTCGCTCCGCACATAAGATTAGTTGCTTATGTGCTGAATGATTGTACCGCACGTAATTGTGTGCATTAGTTAGTAACCTGACCAGTACCATTTGCGTACAAAAGGGGTCATAAACGCTATTTGTACACTCTAACGTGATTTGTGTAATTTTTTTTATTTTAAGGGAGGTTCGCTGGTCACTCAGGAACTATCCAGCAACCAATAGTTACTGAAAAGAGTTAAGTGCTCTGCGGATCACACTCGCATGTTCCAGTAAATAGCGGTTCAGGTCGCAGGGGCCCTAGGTCGAGTACGCCAGCGCTAAAGTAGTGTGTGGGCGTATTGGTCGGCGTGGGCGAGTGAGTGGAGTACTCGGTAAACTGCCACCGTCGGCCTACCCCGGACATCTTGGTTTTGTAAGGGTTCGCTGAAGACCCTGATTTGAAGGTCAGAGGTAGTGAAAGCAACGCCTGCAAGTATGGGGGCCAGTTGTTCAGGTAGGGGGCGATCAACCTCGGTTCGGGTTGATTCAGTAAACCGGCCAATCGGGTCGGCAAGGTATGTAATGTGTGAAAAATACGGTTCACACACAGGGGTTTTATGTGATGAATGGGAAAGAATGACTGTGCATGACGGGGAGAAGTTTCCCCGGGTAGGTAGCTTTAGCCCAGATGTGTTACAAAATCTTAGGAGAAGGATATGTCTCATTAAATCAACAAAGAGACGGATCAAACATTATGACTACTTACAGTTATGGCAACAGGAGGGTGAAATTCAGAGAGGATTGGCTCAGGCGGCTGGATCTAACCCTATCAGGAAACTGATAGCTACGGCACCACCGCCACCTTACATAACGGGAGAGAAGTTGGTTGCAGAGAATGACGCACTAATGTGTAATAAACAGGCACTTAGTAACTGTATAAATGTTAAGGATAATATGAATAAGATGAGTAATGCAAATATTAACCCGTGCAAGTTGTACCCTGTTTTAAACTTTCCCCAGGAGTGTGATCAAGAGGACGAGTCAACAACACTATCGGCACTCTCTCTAGCAGCCACCATATCAGAAACAGCAGTGGGCACAACCCAACCCGTAAGATTAGTATCCAAGGCCCCTAGCGGAGGGACAGGTGAGGTCGTATCAACGGGTAAGTACGGCACCATACACTATGCTGAAACCATTTCACCACAAGCTGTAGAATCTATTCAGAATGATGTTAGTAGACTTAATCCCGTTAGGGTAATAGCAGTGCCAAATGGGAAAACGGATACTTCAGGAGTTACTCCTGTCAGAAACATTGCCATGCACTGTCCATTTTCCCGAATGGAATTAAGAGCAATAGTGTCTGAATTCCCTGATCCTAGGAAGGATCTAGTTGCTAGCCAGAAATACATTAGAGATCTAGGGAATACTGTAGAGCCCAATAACAAAGACTGGCAGATATTGCTGAGGGCATGTTTACCCTTACGGATGTGTACAACCAAGACAATGTAAAGAGAATAAATTTACAGTTAAAAGAGTATTTCCCAGCTGTTGTCAAATGGAACAAGATTTTCTCCATTAAACAAAAAGAGGCAGAAACAGCTACTGACTATTTTCACAGGGCAATACAGGAAATGGCCAGGTATACAGGCATAGAAGACATTAAGACGAATGCAAATCATAGAGAAGTAGCAGTCTCGGTGTTAATGGATGGTTTAAAAGAGGTGTTGAAGACAAGGGTACAGACCACGCAACCATGTTGGCGAGGTCTGTCGGTGGCTACTTTGAGAGAGGCTGCTATTGATCACGATCGAAATATCACCAGACACAGGGAGTCACAAAGTGATAAGTTAATGGCCGTAAGTATACAGGCCCTGACCACAAGGCCACCTTTGTATAAATCTCCAAACCCTGTGGGTAAGTCAAATGTGGTAACTTGTTATTCCTGTCATAAAGAGGGACATTTTGCACGAGACTGTAGAATGAAAAACACACAAAAATCATATCAATCCCCTAGACAACGACATGACACACGAAATTGGGATCAGGGACCGCAGAGACGGAGTCATGAGGCACATGCAGGGGAAACAAAAAGGTATCCCCCAAAAAGAGACTGGCAAGTCTCTGGTAGTTCCCATCTACCCCCTTCTCAAGTAGTTGCTGCCAGCACGATTCAGGGAAGTCACCATACCCAATAGGGGTGTGGCCATACCTGTAATCTGCAGCCAGTGAAATTGATTGCAAGCCTTGGAAGTGAACCCGAGGTCACAATTGATGTAGCTGGTAAATCATTAAACTTCCTTGTAGATACAGGGGCGGCCAAATCAGTGATAAATTCGACAGTGGGCATGAGAACCACTGGTAAGACAATTCCAGCCATGGGAGTAACGGGAGTAGTCCAGCACTACCCTGTTAGCAAACCAGCAGAGATTACAATAGGGCCTTTGCATACCAAGCATTCCTTTTTGCTGGCGGCATCGGCACCGACTAATCTCCTGGGAGGAGATTTATTGTGTAAAATGGGGTGTGTCATTTATTGTACTCCTGAAGGTGAATTCTTAGACATACCTGAGAATCACGCTCAGGAAGTGCGAGACATGCTAGACTCCCCATCAAAATTAATGTCACATACTGTTATGATAAATAGGAATCCATCCCAGGTAGAAGAAATGACATCCTAAATACCAGAGTCACTTTGGACTAAAGATGGACAAGACACTGGATTAATGGCAAACGTAGCTCCAGTAGTTGTGCAAGTAAAAGATGGTAGGATAGCTCCAAAAATCCCACAATACCCTCTGAAGCCAGAGGTGGAATTAGGAGTATACCCCGTAATAGAGCGCTTGCTACAACAGGGCATCCTGGTAAGAACATCCAGCACTGCCAATAGTCCCATCTTCCCTGTGAAAAAGAGTGGGGGGAGGGGTTACAGGCTAGTACAGGATCTAAGGGGGATTAACAAAATAGTTGAGAGTCAGTTCCCCGTAGTGCCAAATCCAGCTGTCATCCTTATGCAGATCCCTCCCACTGCGAAATTTTTCACTGTTATTGACCTCTGCTCCGCCTTTTTCTCGGTACCCCTGCATCCTGACAGCCAATATTTGTTTGCATTTACATACAGAGGAGTCCAATACACATGGACTCGATTACCGCAAGGTTTCATAGACAGTCCAAGTATATTTTCACAGGCTTTGCATGATTGTTTACAGTCTTTCCAACCAGAGAGTGGATCAATATTGATACAGTATGTGGACGATTTACTCCTGTGTTCAGATTCACTGGAAGCGTCCCTGAAAGATACGAAACAGCTCCTGTTTCATCTTTCAGACACAGGACACAAGGTTTCCAAAGACAAACTACAATTATGCCAGCCTAAAGTAAAATATCTGGGACACTGTCTAACACAAGGACTGAGACACCTGACCGCTGATAGAATTCAAGCAATTAGAGACATGACCCTGCCACAAACCCAGCAACAGATCAGAACGTTTTTAGGAATGTGTGGGTATTGCCGTAACTGGATCCCAGGGTTTTCCATTCTAGCATTACCTTTGCAGGAGATGGTTTCATCAAACAAACCTGATCGGATTTCGCACACAGACGAATCCGAGATGGCATTTGAGGGACTCAAACAGTGCCTAACGCAGGCACCAGCATTAGGTATGCCAGACTATGGGAAACCCTTTGAGCTGTACGGAACAGAAAGTGCTGGTTGCGCGGCAGGCGTCCTAACCCAAAAGCACGGTGATACCAGCAGGCCGGTAGCATACTACAGCGCTCAGCTAGACACGGTAGCGCGATCCCTCCCCACATGCTTGCGAAGTGTCGCTGCGATAGCATTGCTAGTTACAAAAAGCGAAGATGTAGTGCTAGGACACAACCTCACAATTCATACACCACATGCAGTGTCAGCCTTGCTGAATTCTGCCCAAACCAGGCACGTCTCATCAGCGCGGTTTACAAGATGGGAATTGGCATTAATGGCCCCCGTAAACATCACCATAAGGAGATGCAGTGCATTAAATCCTGCAACATATCTCCCAGGTGTGCCTGGACAGGCACAAAGGGTGGAGGATGAGAGTGATGGGGAAGGAGGATTTAATACAAGGGATGACACACATGATTGTATGGAATATTTGAGCCAAAATTTCACGGCAAGGCCTGACATCAGTGACAACCCACTGGAAGATGTAGATTTTACTTTCTACACTGATGGTAGTTGTCACAGACAGACGGACTCGGGAGACTTGTGTACTGGATACGCAGTCGTAGATGACCAAGGTACCATAGAAGCAGAACCGCTAGGCCCACCTCACTCAGTCCAGGTTGCTGAACTGGTTGCCCTAACCAGAGCATGTGAATTGGCTAAGGGAAAGTCAGTCAATATCTACACGGATTCTAGATACGCCTTCGGGGTAGTCCATGATTTCGGAGCCCTATGGCGCCTCAGAAACTTCATGACGGCAGCTGGTACACCGATAGCGCATGCAGCTCACATCAAAAGACTTCTAACAGCGATACAGGAACCTGACAGAGTGGCTGTTATCAAGTGTAAAGCACATACATATAGCCAAGACCCAGTATCACTTGGTAACAGCCGAGCAGACGAAGCTGCTAAGTTAGCAGCTGGTACCCCCAGACAGACAGACACCACACAATTGATGGTATTCAATACCATCAACACACAGAAGTTGTGTGAAATGCAAAATTTGTGTTCCACACAGGAAAAGGCAGTTTGGAGGTCAAAAGGATATGGCCAGGAGTCCTCAGGACTCTGGACAGATGGACAGGGTAAACCAGTGGCACCCAGAGCATACCTTCCATGTTTAGCTGAAGCAGCACATGGGCTGACTCATCTGGGCAAGGAGGGAATGTGCAAGTTGGTAAGAGCATATTGGTGCGCCCCAGGATTCTCATCCCATGCAGGTAAGAGAGCAATGTCATGCCTTACCTGCTTGAGGAAGAACATCGGAAAGGCAATACCAACCGAACCATCTCATATCCCACCTACAGGCGGCCCTTTTCAGGTAATACAGATTGATTTTATACAATTACCCCCTTGTCGAAATTTGAAATATGTACTTGTTTGTATAGATGTGTTTTCAAATTGGGTCGAAGCATTTCCTGCGGCCACAAATACCGCTATGTTTACTGCTAAGAAAATTGTGCAGGAATTTGTGTGTAGATACGGTATCCCTAGAATAATTGAGAGTGATAGGGGTACCCATTTTACAGGTGATGTCTTTCAAGGAATGTGTAAGTTGATGGGAATTGATAGTAAGCTGCACACTCCGTACCGCCCCCAGGCGAGTGCGAAAGTAGAAAGAGTGAACAGCACTATTAAAAATAAATTGAGCAAAGTTATGGCAGAAACAGGATTAACATGGCCAGAAGCTTTACCCATTGTACTATACAGCATCAGAACCACTCCCAGGTCCCCTCTTAATCTGTCCCCCTTTGAAATTCTGTTTGGTCGACAACCGCATGTTATGATTAACCCTCAGGATGATTTGAAGTGTAACAATGAAGTGACTGTAAAATACCTGGTTAACATGAGTAAACAGCTAAGGAATCAGAATGACAATCTGAAGTTAGTGATTCCTGATTTGCCAGATAGTAATTGTCATGACATTGAACCTGGGGATTATGTAATGATACGGAATTTTCTACGCTCGGGTTGCCTTATTGACAGATGGGAAGGACCATACCAAGTCTTATTGATTAGCACGACAGCATTGAAGGTTGCCGAGAGAGAGACTTGGGTTCATTCGTCCCATTGTAAGAAGGTTGCTGATCCAGAGAGGTCCCGTGATAAAGAACAGACGGTAGAGGAAGTTGTATCACTGGAGTGTCTGTTTCCGGAAGATTGAGACGGCACCTGAGCATTGAAAATAATAAGATCGGAGGCAGTTGTCGATCCCCTGTTCCCTTTTATTGTTTTTCTCCACTTCCCATCCCACCTACCTCAATTATTTCTTTCCCCCTTCTCATTCTTCTCCATTTCCTCCTATAAGATGGACTTGCCCCAAGAGACTGTGATCCGGATTTTCCTGTTGACCATGATGTTGACCAGAGCAGTCTGTTCCGGCGAGAGTACCATGGAGGTCGAGAGAGGTTCTGGAATGGGTTCAGATGACAGAGATGGAGGCGTAGATTTCCAAGAACAACATAATCACCGAGTAAAGGCGAGTATCAGAAAACGATCTGGTAGCATTGACAATAGAAGAAATTGTGAAGGATTGTTAGCTGAAGAGAACTGTATCTGTAGACTCTGTGACAGTGTAGTTGAGGATGGGTGTATCAAGAAATGCCAATCCAGTTTTAATATCCACATGGACCGGCATCCATTGAGTGACTATCACTCCTTAGTGGGTAAAGTGTTAAACCAGACAGATTGTTGGGTATGCTCTCAAGTACCTCAAGGCCATAGCAAATCAGGCTTAGTACCATTCCCTTTAACGGTAGGGGAGGTACTTGAGTTAAGTGGTGGGAGACCGGTGGACAGGAGGTTTAATATCTCCAGTCCTCCTAGTTTGAAGCTCCACCAATATCATGTGGATAGATCCCTAGTATGTTTTAACATTTCCAATCCCCGAAAGCCGGGAAATTGGGAAGTGTCATGGAATAACCAAACCATGACCTTTTCATACAGAGCCGATAGAATGCCAACAGATACAGAACTTATACGCCACATAGCCGGTAGTGGAAAATATTTCCGATATAAGTATACCCTAGGAAGTAGGACCATGAGAGTTGGAGAGGTATCACCAGGATACTGTGCACATATCGTACAAATTGATACGTGTACTAAACAGATGGGAGAATTAGGGTTAGGAGATTTCATATGGAAAATGTGTAATATGGTAATGTCCTACTCCGTCCCATATGTTCTCCCCGATGATGCATATTTCATATGCGGGAGGAAGGCGTATAAGTGGCTTGCCCCAAACTCAGAAGGGTTATGTTATATTGGAAAAGTACTGCCTGAAGTAATGACTGTATCACATACTAAAATGAAAGATATTCACCGCAGTGCCCAAGCTCCTTATACTCACACTCATTACGAGCACATCGTTAAACGGCACCTGATAGAGAGAACAGAGCATCCGGCCTCTGACCTGATCAGTGAATCCACCGGGATTCAATTCCTAATCGCGTTAGATATCACTCGCACCGCCAGAGGAGTGATAAATTATAAATATATATCTGCGCTTGCAAATTTATTAGACAACATCACTGAAATGTATGATGACACATTCAGGTATACTGGAAGGGAGCTCCAAGCTTATAAAACAGAACTGGTTCAGCATAGGATGATTCTCAATTATCTCACAGCTGTGACGGGTGGGTATTGTGTCACCCTAGCAACTCAGTATGGAATAAAGTGCTGCACGTATATCACAAACAGCACCGAGGACCCGGTCGAGGTCATAGACCAAAAGATGGACGACATTCTCCAATTAAAATGGGAGTTCCGAAGGAAACACAACCTCACCCTTGCCGCTGTGGGTAATGAGCTGACCAGTTGGGTGTCATGGTTGAACCCACGAAATTGGTTCTCTGGTTTAGGAGAATGGACTCAAGGAATTATCATGAATGTAGGGAAATTCCTTTTGTGTGTTCTGGGTGTCATCATATTAGTCGGTCTAATATTTAGATGCGTTCGGGTTTTAACAAAGTGTAAACGTAGCGCCCGAGTGATGAGTTTGAGGAGTGAAGATACTGTAATAACAACGACTGATTTGATTTATGACCCAACGATAGAGACAATGATGTGATGAAAATGTGATTCTACGGTCCGTTTCTTTCACCCGTTTCTCCTTTGTTTTTCTCCAAGGTAAAAAGACCCGCTTGGAAGAGGATTTTGACAGCCTTGTATACAGACAACAGATGGACTAAAGAAGAAGTCTGACAACCTTGTACACAGACAACTGATGGACTATGCCATAGACCCCCATATCCCTAGTACTTTTAATTTTACGCTAGCCCAACACTTTTTGTAAGTCTATGGACATTGATACAGCTTTGCTTGCGTTTATTGGCAAAAGCACAAAGAGACTACAGTCAAGATGTACATCGAGACAAGACAAGACAAGACCTCAATCGGCAAATGTATATTAAACTCACATAGTTTATCACTGCATTTACCATAATTGTTCTTTATCTTCATCTCTACAACCTTCAGGTAATGACACACATAGTCGATAAGGGAATACAGGCACAGATATCAGCACTCACATATTCCCCCTACTCATGTATCATCAACTAAAATGTGCTCCCCCATTTTGTTGCAACCAAAAGCCGAAAAGAGCTCGGTAAAGTTTGACAGCCCATCCACAGACCCTTAATACGGGATAAGAAGGAATTCAAATGTATACTTCGCAATACCTCGAAGCTTGATTTAAAACACGTACGGCACGATGATACATGACCCCCCAAACATGGATTCATACACACATGCTTCTGCTATCTCACTAGGTCATACCCTTTTCCTACCTTCTCCTCTCCTCCCCTACCCAATCATAGAAATGTATTATACATGACATATATTTTTCTCTTTTTGAAATGTTTTAGAAGGTGGCAGTTATTGGTGACTGCCAAAGGGTAGACTGTCAAAGTCAGAAAAATATCACGCTACACACTGCCATATTTGCACCTCATGCATGTCCCCGCTGCGTGTGCATGAGCTCTCCCGTGCGTGCGCATACTCGCTGTTGCGTGCACCCGCAGGCGCACGGTATGCGCATTTACGGTAGAGTTTGTATGCGTCTAGCGTGCGACTCAATCGTAACATAATTTAACCATATAATGTATTTTGTAGATTATGGTCCCTTTGATAGAATCTGAAAGTTTAGTTAATGTAGCATGTTCATAGACAAAGAGATCCCTCTTTGTTTGATACGAAGGGTCAGACAGGGGTTATACAGTGGTGTTTAGTATCCATCGGAACAGTATTTAATTAGCAATATTCCGGTGTTGGTTTGAAGCGGATAACTCGCTCGTGCGAATAGTTATGGACATAAGAAGTTTATGAACATTTACTGTATTTGCACTTTATTATCCATGCGGCGGGAAACCTAGTTTCCCACCCACCTGAGCAGTTGGAAATAGTCACAGCCCACCTGTATGAATCAACCTATGACCTTTTGTTATAATACGAAGACGAATTCCTGTGTCCAATGAACAATAAGAATATAGGGACCATTGTACTGTATTGTGTGTAGTGTATAAAAGGACAAGCCGATCTGGGCCAGCTCTCTATTCTCTTCAACGGTTCTCATTGCTGATAATCGGGAGCTGGATATCCAGAAGGCGCATGCGATTGTTTCCCTTTGTGCGTAAGTTTCTCTGCAATCATATTGTCTTTATTGTTATAAGCCATTCTCTCTCGTTCTCTCTCACTTTCTCTCTCTCTCTCCCCTTTCCCCCTTTAAAAGTAATTGTATCTTTATTGTATTTTATGTGTAGTTACTTGGTTAGATATTCTATGTTATTTTGGTAGTGTATAACTTGTATTGTATTATTCTTTTTGAACGTTCATTCATTTCCTTAAAAGGCGTTAGACCCTTAGACCGGTATTTGACTGTTTATTATATTGCTAAGGGGTTCTCTGAGCGTCACATACGCTCATACAGCTTTTAAACTAACAAGGTTACACTGTGTTGCATTTACATCTTATCACTGCACAAGGGTTTACAGTATATGTACATTGTTTATGGTATAGTTAAAAAGGTTTAACACTGTGAGCGTCAGCGCCGCTTGTGATCTCCTCGTGGTCCCAAGCATCCGCTACGCTGATAGCGTATCATTACGTTAGTCGGCAGCCTATAGTGTGCTTGCCTGTACGCTCTAAGCCGTGAGCGAACGTGCCGCTCGTGCGTCTCGACCACGGCTAGGCGTTAGATACGCAACGTGCGTGCCCTTACGGTATTCCATACGCCAATAGCGTACTGTGTTCTTTAACCTTTTAGAGTGTTTTAAATAAGATAAATATTTGGCTTTATCAGTTTGCTATAGGATGGCTATTGAGGTGCAAATTAACCTGTGTAACTGCTTTTTCTTAGCAGTGAAAAACCACTTTTACAGGCAGGCAAAAGCACATAGCTTTGATATGCAAATTAGAAGCACTGAATGGGTAAATGAGTCTCATAGGAGACCAGTGAATGGTACATATATATAATATTATTATAATTATGTGTATATTTATATCAGTGTATGTTCTGCAGGATAGCTATCCAATCTGAATCATATCATTTAAATTATTGATTATTGCTAGATTCATTATAGATCTGTGTGAAATAGGATACATTTGTTGCTATATAGTTAAAACTGAAATAACAGTATTTTAAGGAAGTAAGCGTAAAGACACAAACGCAGGTCTGCATAAAAGTTTATACAGAACAAGTTGTGTCTAGTGGGCAATAGTAATTAGTATTGTTCACATTTATACTTAGAGCTGTGTGATTTGTTTTATTGCGGACGCAGGGTTTTGTACACGTGTCTCGGACAAAGTAAAGGACTGCGCACGCAGCATAAGAGACACGCACGGTCGCGTGTTTGCGCAAAGTGCGTAAGAATGTGGGCGCGGAGTACAAATTATACAATAGTGTCGCTTAGTTCAAAGGTGGGATAGTAGACATTTAATACAATAGCACATAACTAGCAGATTTCAAAAGCAGGTTACTCTAAATTTAGTTTAAAAACTGTATTGCCTCTGGGGTAAAGCTGCCTATCTGAATGATTCCAAATTTTCTGTACAGAAAAACAAAGTATTTGAGTGAGCGAACGTAGGAGTGAGTGGATATTTGAACCCTGGGAAATCAGGATCCCGTCGTGTGGTACATCAAGTAAGAGGAGGCTTGGTGGCGTGAAGTGGCTGACTCACGTTAGTATAAGGTTTAATACGCAAATCGTGAGGCGATTTGCAAAGGAGCGTGATAGTGCATAAGTATTGCGAAGTATTGAAGTAAAAAGGTTTTTGTATTACGCTCCGGCTGAGGGTCACAGTTTGTACATTGACCCGTGGTTGTACGGCAGATAGGTAACAAGTACCTAAACGCTGTGCGATTGGACCGCGCGTTTGTGGTTGCAATATATACAGCGCAACTTGATACCCCTTTTACGAGCTTTTGCGTAGAATCGCGGTATCAGTGGTGCTGTGTAGAGCATACGCAAGCGTGATTTGTGTAAAAGTGTATAGGGAGTTTTCGCTGGTCTCTCTCAGGAAAATCTCCAGCGGTGTATATTCACTGGAATAGGTAAGTCACTCCTAAACACTTCCAGTGAATAGAAACCAGATAGGGACCTCACTGGGTTCGCGGTGGTCACTATTGGAGTTAGTCGTGGTACTCGGCGGAGAAGGAGTGGGTGAAAGCGCTCTAAGAACTTTCACCGTCTATTCGTATTGTGCATTGGGGATTGCGTAAAAAGGAAAAAGTCCGCGATGGGATCCAATTGCACAAGCGGTGGACGTTTTGCAGCCAGGGTTCAGGTTGAAGAGCCGCAGCCCAAGGGGTCAGCGAGGTTTGTTATGTGTGGTAAATATGGATCACACACGGAAGACTTTTTGTCTGAATGGGTACGTATGACTGACAAAGATAGGGTACCATTCCCTAGGGTGGGCAGCTTTGAACCAGAGGTATTGCAGAACTTAAGGATAAGAATATGGCTGATAAAATCCCGAAAACAAAGGGTCAGACATACAAATTGTTTAAACCTGCGACAGCAAGAGGGGTTGGTGAGTTTGATCCTAAGGTATTGCAGGTGGTATGTCTAACCAAAGTCATATAAGACAAGAATGGAAATATAAGAACTGTTTGAACTTGTAGCAACAATAAATAAGTAGGAAAAAGAAAAAAAGAGAATGCAAGTACACCGCCTTATGTAGATGTGGAAGCAGTTACGGCCAGCATACAAACTATAGAAAATAATAAAAATATGAAAAATATGACTGTAACCTATATATGTACTAATGAATGTTGAAGTTTTATTTAGGAGGAGAAGGTGACCTGATTGTTTTCAGCCATTTCTCATGTACCCTGAGAAGTATCCAACCGGTAAAAGAAGAGCAGTAGCCTGTGGGGGAAGTGGCTGAGACCAGTGGAACAGGTAAGTATGGTATCATTTGTGTACATATATAGTAAAACACAAAAATAATACAAAAAAAAATCAAGAAAGTAACGTCAGAAATGGAGAAAAACCTGTCCGCACATTAGTATTTGCCAGTAGGAAAGCGGACAGAGACAAGGTAACCCCAGGGTATTTCTTTCAGTTACCATATAAGAAGTATTTATTCCTAGTAATGCCCCTAGTAAAGATGAGCTTGGAAATGTTTGTTGGACCATGTACAGACCCTTAGTACGGGATGAGAAGGATTGAATGAAATACTTCGCATGACCTAGAAGCTTGTTAAACTTTTTTTTTTTTTTTGTCTCTTACAGTGGCAGAAAAGTCTCCATCTGGATAAGACCACTGGTAAACACTAATTCGGCAAATGGGAGGTGGCTGTCTCTGTGTAAATGGACGGGCTCAATAAGGCATTGAGTGTCAGGGTGCAGACTTCTTTGCAAAATTGGAAAGGTCACAGTAGCTAATCTTAGATAGTGTGCTATTGGACATCACAAGGATAGTGTTAGGCGCAGAGAACAACAGGTGGAGAGGTTGAGGACGGTAAGTATACTGGCACATACAGGAAAGACCCATCAGTCCAAACCCCAGATCCCTAATGGTCAATAATATGTTACACTTGTAGGAAGGAAGGGCATTTTGCCAGAGATTGTAGGAGTAGTAGGACACATAGTCAATATATATCCCCTAGACAGAAAACACAAGCCACATTATTAAATACATAGACGGGACCAAGGGACATATAGTAAGGAATCACGAGCCATATAGAAAACACAGATTCGGACAATGGGAGTAACAGGAACGATGCAACAATACCCTTTGAGTAGACCTGCAGAGATTACGATAGGGCCCTTGCAAACCAAACAGTCTTTTCTGCTGGCTGCATTGGCTCCGACTAATCTACTCGGCAGAGACTTAGTGTGTAAAATGCGGTGTGTCACATATTGTACACCTGAGGGTGTCTTCTTGGATATACCTGAGAACCATGCTCAAGAAGTACAAAATATACTAGACACCCCTCAAAGGCTAATGTCGCATTCTACTGTTCTAGATGCATGTCCATCACAGGTAGAGGAAATTATCTCACAGATACCGGGTTCCCTTGAACTTAGGATGGACAGGACACTGGATTGATGGCTGGGATAGTCCCAATATCGATACGATAAACACAGAATTTTTTTAAGGGGTATAGACCAAGTAGAGAATCACTTCCCCATAGTGCCCAATCCAGTTGTCAAATTTTTATAAAATCTTCTCCACCTCTACAAACTCATCTGTCACCAACCTCTATTCTGTTTCTCTACAGTTTTCCTCTTCATCTTTTGCGTTCACACAGGGTGGTACAATACATGGACCCAAGTACAGTTCAAACAACACATGCCTAGGTCCTTCAGAGTTCTGCCCGAACCCAGTATATCTCAACAGCACGATGACACCAGTATTACTGCAGTGTGCCTTGTCATGCACAAAGGATGGAGAATGGGAATACTGGTGAAGGGAAATTTTGTATAGACACTGATATGTCTGTTGGTGAATGGCAAACCTGACATTTTATTTTTCATTTTCTTCTTCCTTCTCTCCTCTAGAGATGTTTCTTTTTTCTTTTCTTTTTGAGTTCTGCTCATGGTACTCTACATTGCAAACTCACGATAGTTAAATTAAGATACCTAAAAAAATTGTGTTCCCTTACAGGATAAGGCAGTCTGAAGGACAAAGGGGTATGGCCAGGAGCGTTTCAGGACTGTGGGCAGGTGGACACGGTAAGCCAGTAGCCCCCAGAGCATACCTTCCAAGTCTAGCTGAGGTGGCACACGGTCTGACTCATCTAGGCAAAGAGGGTAGGTGCAGGCTGATAAGAGTCTACTGGTGTGCGCCAGGATTCTATTCTCATGCAGGTAAAGAGAGCAATGACCTGTCTTGCTTGATTGAGGAAGAATATTGGTAAAGCAATACCAACAGAGCCATCCCACATCCCTTCTGCAGCCAGATCTTTTCAGGAAATACAAATCGACTTCGTACAGTTAACACCCTTTAGGAATTATTGTTATGTATTGGTGTGCACTGATGTTTTCTCAAACTGGGTAGAGGCATTTCCTGCCGCCACGGATGCTGCTGTGTTTACCACAAAGAAAAATTGCGCAGAAATTTGTGTGTAGATAATGGTACCCCTAGAAGTAGGAGCAAAGCCTGAAATTGTGCTATTGTGATCATAGATACTGCCACTAGTATTATGTAGCTTCGGAACCACTCCCAGATCTTCACTCAACGAATCACCCTCTTCGAAATTTGTTGTTGTTTTGGTATTTGTGTTTTTTTTTGTGTTGTTTTTTGAAGACAACCTCATGTCATGATTGATCCGCACAATGATCAGAAATAGACCAATGAGGTGACAGTACAGTACCTTGTTGAGATGAGCCAGCATTTGAGAACTTGACAAAAGAACTTGAAACTGTTGATTGCTGGTATGCCAAATACTAACTGTCTTGATTGTGAACCAAGAGACTGTGTGATTGTTTTTACGCTCAGGTTGCCTAATAGACAGGTGGGAAGGACCATACCAAGATTTGTTGACAGTACTAAAGGTCGCCGAAAGAGAGATTTGGGTCCACTCGTCCAACTGCAAGAAGGTCGCTGATCCGGAGAGAACTCGTGACAAAGTAGTTTATTGCTCACATTCATCAAGTTTGTGAACTGTGTGTTCGAAGTGAACTGTGTGTTCCAAGTGAACTGTGTGTTCAAAGAGCAAGGTGGAGAGCAAAGTGAACTGTATGTCCAAAGAGCAAGGCAAAGAGAACCTCGTATCACCAGAGACTCTGTTCCGTGAAAGACTGAGAGGCGGCACTGTTGAACACTACCTGAGCGTACTAAAGGATTGCAGAAAGACCAGTCATTGTAATTGATTAGTTATGAACAAGAGTTGTTTTGTTCTATTTCTCTTTTCTCTCTTTCCCGCTGACAAACATTTTCTTTCAGGATATTCTATTTTTGCGAGGTTTTTTTATGAGGAGTCGAGTGTGGGACTGGAACTGGTTCTGTAGGAAGGAGTGATTTCCTTATAGGATCCCAGGATTAGCCGATCAGTTTGTTAAAATCAGAGAAAAATCAAAGGTCTAGTAGTTATGGAGTTCAGAGGTAATCAGGAAAAATCAGACAATGGCTATTCACACATTGCAGATAAATAGCTCATTAATATATGTAGAAGAAAGGTTTATGAGTGGCTCTCCCCGAACTCCGAAGGTTTATGTTATTTAAGAAGGACACTACTTATAACCCTTGTTCAATGATTAAACAGACCTAGCATACGTTCCAGAAATGGAAACAATGTTCAGAAAATGATAGGAATATGTAGATCATGAAAATTTTATATGTCACTGTCACGATTTGTTTGTGTCTTCTTCATCTGCCCAGCAGAACCTCAATCGAATCCAAACATCAGTGTACAAAGACGTAGGTACATGTATGTGTGAAATGTTCGTCGCAAATCAGACATTATAGGCCAAAGCACTGTCCCAGCATACTCTATAGGTTGAATGTTGTCCCACACCCAACCAGTGGTCCCGTGACCGCCGAGTGCATATAGAGGATGTCTCGTCCTCCTCCCTGTCTTCCCCAAATATAGTCAAATGTCTGATTTGCGAAATGCATACATACTTGTGTCTAGGTCACCGATTATTGTATGAAATATTTTTTCTTATGTTAATAATTGATGGCAGTTATTGTTTGCTGCCAAAGGGTGGACTGTCGAAGTCAAAAAAATATTACATTAAGAGAACATACAAACTACACACATATAAGTCGCTATACTTGCAAATACGCGCAGCGAGCACAGCAATATATGGTAACACACGCATTTACACGGACGTGCCACAGAGATGGATTCGACACTTATTTCATGCAGTACATAATTGTGGTGGTATCAAGCACCAGACATCATGATGATTTAGAATTGTATATAATGAAGTAATGTCATGTATGTGTATTATTTGAACGAAACCAGATAGACCGGTCATGTTTACTATTGAAGCAACCAGATTGATGTGTAGATTCATTTGATGCTTGTGAAGTTGTGGGACATTGCAGCGGATAATTATGATTACATGTATAAAAGCTAAAATCACTTTTATTAGAACAATACATAGACCAAACAGGTAGTGGACAGGAAACTCAGGCCACCCTTTTGGACGTCCCCAAGGCTGAACCTGTTCAGCATATACAAAGGGACTGGTGACTCATCGTGAACCCCTCCCCCAGAAACTAGATAACACATTGATCACACAGAAGCTCAGTGGCTTTTTGGTCTTAGAGGATGATGGACTTGCTGCCAGATCAGTTCCTGTATTTATTTACTGAGAGAGAGAGACATAAGATGCATTGGAGGGAATGGTAATTGTATTGCTGGCCTGTAACTGAAACTGTATGTAATGGCATGTAACTGTATGTAACTTGTATTGCTGGCCTGTAACTGAAACTGTATGTAATGGCATGTAACTGTATGTAACTTTATGTATTAACTGCTTACTGTGTGAGTTGTAATCATGTAACTATAGGTATACTGTACTTTGTAATATATATTGAATCCATATCCTTTTTAATAACAAATATATACATCAATGAGCTTTGGACCTCAGATAATGTGTGGGTGTATTGTTTTCTCTTATGGGATGCAGTTTTTTTCCGATGTATAGCGCACATTCATGGGAAATGGTAATAAGAGATGCAGGCATTTACAATATATATTAGAGCGGGCATTTTAAATATTTGTGAGAAATCAATTTGGCATTCTTAGTAGTGAGCAGGGTTGAAAACGGGTGCAGTGTAAATGGTTAAGCAGGGTTGATGCGACCCGGGACCCGTTTAATGCATAGAGAAGGGGCGGCACTTACAGATAATCTGATTTCCAAGTGCTGCCTCCGCACGCGTCGGTGGTGATCTCACCAACCCGGCATATTACTGGGTTGGGCCACCTGTCTGAAAGAGGTCTCGCCAAGTCACACCCAGAAGGGCCCGTGGACAAATCCCGGCTGTCACTCAGCATTTTAGTATAAAAGTGGTATTATATGCCCACAACACACCTGGAGGTAATATAGACTATAGTGGCCGCTTCCATCTGGTCTGCACATCTAGGAAGGATGCGTCCGCAGTGTAATTGACAGCGGCGTCCGTCGGTGGGGCATTATTGTGGCGTTGGGGGGGGCGGCCATTCCAAACGGCAGCATGTTGGGAGAATTTTCGGGGTGCTGCATGACGTCACATGCAGCTGCTCTGGAGAAAAAAAATGGACGCTGACAGCGCAGCCAGGCTACGCCTCCAGGGGTCGACCTTAGATCAGATGCCTCCGCAATCTTATTAATATTAATTAATTCCATTCATGTTCATTAACCCTCTAATTAACTCCCTCAGTCTCACCTAAAGAACTTCTTCACCCTTATAACAAAACCAAAAAATATTATTACTCCCGTAGTTGTATTATCGCTTCCATATCTCCTCCCGACCTGTCGCTTCCATATCTCCTCCTCCTGACCTTTCGCTTCCATATCTCCTCCTCCTGACCTGTCGCTTCCATATCTCCTCCTTCCGACCTCAAGCTTCCATTTCTCCTCCTCCTGACCTGTCGCTTCTCCATCTCCTCCTGACCTGTCGCTTGTCCATCTCCTTCTCCCGACCTGTCTCTTTCCCATCTCCTTCTCCCGACCTGTCTCTTTCCCATCTCCTACTCCTTACCTGTCACTTCCCGATCTCCTCCTCTCAACCTGTCTCTTCCCCATCTCCTACTCCTGACCTTTCGCTTCTCCATCTCCTCCTCCCAACCTGTCGCTTTTCTATCTCCTACTCCTGACGTTTCCATATCTCCTCCTCCCAACCTGTCGCTTCTCAATCTACTCCTCCTGAGTGTGATTGACAGCGGCGTCCGTTGGTAGGGCATTGTCATGGCACATGGAGGGCGTAGTGTACTGAACGACGGCATGTCGGGAGCATTTTCGGGGTGGCTGCATGAAGTCACACGCAGCCGCTCCGGAATAAAGAAAATGGCAGATGACCCCCGTCGGTAGGGCATTGTAGTTGCGTTGGGGAAGGGGGGCGTACCAAACGGCAGTATGTCAGGAGCATTTTTGGGGTGACTGCATGACGTCATACGCAGCTGCTCCGGAAAAGAAAAGTGGACGCTGACCACCTGACAGTGCAGCCAGGCTTCTTCACCCTTATAACAAAACCAAAAAATATATTATTAGTCCCTTAGTTTAGCACTTCCATATCTCCTCCTCCCAACCTGTAGCTTCCATATCTGCTCCCGACCTCAAGCTTCCATAACTCCTCCTCCCGACCTGTCGCTTCTCCGTCTCCTCCTCCCGACCTGTCGCTTCTCCGTCTCCTCCTCCCGACCTGTCACTTCTCCGTCTCCTCCTC